>NW_015388033.1:0-15987 GCF_001527695.2 Protobothrops mucrosquamatus
AAAAGACATAAGTGTGTTATTTACTTGAGAAGATAGAAGACATGAAGTACAATCCAGAAAAGGTAACATTTTATGATACATGGTGCTCTAGTCCAGGATACAGTAGGCAGCTGCTAGAAAAAAACTGCTATGTAATTCCTAATATTATTAGGTGATATTATGGCAATTTATAACACAAGACAGTGTCATGACTGCTTTCCTCCTGTATAACCATTTTTTTCTTGTCAGTAATAAATTTTCAGCATCAGAAAATGCTGATGAGGAAATGTACTGCTACCAAAAACTAAAAATAGCATTCTATAATTCCATTTGTTTATGGTATAAAAGACCTCATTCACTTCTTTACTCATTCATTTACATCACATTCAGTTAATTACTTATTCATTCATGTCACAGTCATTTCATTACTCACATTCATTTTTGCGTTCAGTTATCTTTCTTTAACTAATTATTTGCCTGCTGCCTGTGTTAATGCCAGGAGATGAGATTTCAGCCCTTCTCAGGGCTACCATTTTTTTGTTTTATCAGATGTTCCCAATATTAGCCTGTTGCCTACCATTAGCAACATGCACTAGTTTAGCCAGAAGTTCACTGAGGCATGAAAAACTGAAACAATATCTGCCTCGACAGATTGCATCTGAAAACACTTCAACCTTTAGGTAATGTCCATTGCCATGAAATTAATGATGAAGCATCAGTTTGGTAACAATGAGAAATTGAACCCTATTTGATCCAGTTTGTTCATTCATTCCTTCATTCACTCTGATACAAATGCACCACTGTTTAAAGAGACTTTAAGCAGCAAGCCGTAACCAGAAATGTGGTAAAGAAGATTGAAAGAAACTGTTAAGCATTGCAGAACAGCCAGGATGCCAAGTATGTTCACAGAGTAAACTTTATACTGTAAACAATAGTACATTTCCTAAAAGAATGTCCAGATGTGGACCAATAAGTTTTATATAGTTGGTAAGAAAATAGTTTACAGAAAATGTAGATAGAACATAAATACAATCGATTTAGAATATTGAAGAATATATCCAAGAACATTTTACTCACAAAATGAACAAATCCAATCCTATTAGACATGACTTATGAAGAATGTTCTATATTTTACATGTTTTATTTTAAAAGGAACAAAGTTTGCATCCAACTGTCTGGGTCAAATGCAATTGGTATTACTCTCTCCTGCATGAAATTGTTATTAGGGGGAAAAGGTTATATGTCTATATCACCTTTCATTAAGAAGCTCAAAACAACTTACATAAAAGTTTCTTTCACTATTTTCATCCCTGCAATTCCTATATAAACTAAGATAAGCTGAGAGAGCGAGAGTAACTGGCCCATAGTTACTTAATGGAGTTCTATGGAGAATAGTCCAACCCCTCGAATCTCATTCTCTCTTGATAGAGCAACCTATTCCATGGCTTGCCTGAGCATTTTTCCTTCTATTTTCATCACACAGTGAGAGAGGAGTGTTATTTTTAATGGAAACTGAAAACTCAGAGAGAATAATGGTTGGAGTACTGTGAAGTCAGGCAGGTCCTGCTGAGAGCAAAAAAAGGATGTGTCCAATGAAATGCTAATCAATCCAATTCCTTTCTTTAAAACAAGTTAATGGCAAAGACAGTGAAATAGTATCTTACATAAATCTGATATCTTTCTTTGTGTCAAGATGGAAAAAAAACATGCTACAGAACTCTCAGGATCATATTTCACTTACATTTAGAGCAGCCAGAAGACTAATTTTCATATAGAAAATTATCAAAGACATTATCAAAGTATGAGACTCATTTTTTGGCAACATTCCCTTGTGGCTAACCTTCTAAGACCCACAATTAGATTTTTTAAAAAGACTTTAATTGAAGCCAAAAAAGAATTGCTTTCTAGCCTAATTGCTAGTAGAGGAATAGGCAAAGAAGGAAAGCCTCACTGATTTATTGGGCATAGTCCATAAGCTGAAGTCTCTCTCTCTCTCTCTCTCTCTCTCTCTCTCTCTCTCTCTCTCTCTCTCTCTCTCTCTCTCTCTCTCATCTGTCTATCTGTCTCATTAATTCATACACTGTTTCAATTGAATTT
This sequence comes from Protobothrops mucrosquamatus, assembly GCF_001527695.2. NCBI lineage: Eukaryota > Metazoa > Chordata > Lepidosauria > Squamata > Viperidae > Protobothrops > Protobothrops mucrosquamatus. The sequence goes on from NW_015388033.1 coordinate 2,077, forward strand.
TGCTTACTCATACTCTGTTAAATAAGCCAAAATGGCTAGGGTTTCACATCACACACCACACAAACTAGAGTACACAAAGCTGGATTCCTTAAGACAAAAGAAAAAGAAAAAGAATGCTAGGACTTATATTTTAATCCTTTTTATTGTATTTTATAACTCACATTTCAGTCCAGATCCCTAAGCAGAACACACTTTTAGGAAATGACTCAGCATAGAACCTTTCCTAATTACTACATTGAAGTGTTATCACTCAAGAGACTCAAGAGAAAACTGCCAGCATAACAGTTCCTGTTCTTTGTTGATCCCTATCCTACTTCTATTACTTCTGCTCCCAATAATCTGAATTTACTGAGGCTATCCTTGGATGAAGCTGGGATAAAGAGGGAATTGCCAGTAATATTGTTACAGCTAAAGATGATTTGACTTGTCTTACCCCTGAGTCAGTGAAGAAATGAAAGTCATGGGGACAAATATATTGTTAGGCCATGTTTGTACTGTGGCTACGTGCAAAGGGAGAGATAGCTCTAGAGACCCTTCTTTTCAGAGCTTTCAGTCTCTGGAATCCCCAGTTAAATACTGAATCAAGGACAACATGATGGAAGGATCCTGAAGAGTTTTCATCAACCAAAGAAAAAAGAACAGAGTTGAAGGGACAAATTGTCTGATCTTCAGGAGACATAAGGGTCCCCTATGTTTATCACAATTATTTCATTGTTTTATTTCCAGAATTACTTGCAGAATTTTTATTCTATCTTTTTATGCATATAATCAAATGGGCTTTCAAATAATAAGGAATCTTTAATCTGATGATTCTGTATTGTAAGCCACTGCTCTTAAATGGTTTTCTAATTGACACCTTTTGATTTTTCGCCCCACAAGAATCAGTATGTTTCAGTAACTATCTTACAATGTCAAACTAAGAAGATGAAGTTTCTGATGTACATTCAACTATAAAATTTGCTGGTCAGGTGGGCAGATGCTGGTTAGAGGAAGAGATTTTGGCATTTTAAAGAACTGGGTAGAAGAAAACACAATTGTTAATAGTGCAAGAGCCCTTCTCTGTTTTTATAAGCAGCAAACCTATCTTTTATAAGCAGCAAACTTATCTCTCAGTGTAACCTATTCTACCTTACAGAGGAGAATATGTGAAAATTCCATTCATTGTGTTCTGAAGTTCTAGATTCTTCATGCTTTCCCAAAACCAAACAAAATTACCTTTCCGAGGCCTATATGTTTGAAAAAAAATGTTCTCCAAGCAATCCATCTTGATAGGTATTGTATTTGTTTTATATTAGCCCTAACCCTTTGAAATAAAATACTTGATTACCTGATTACAAACTGCAAAAGATGGAGTATTATATTTTTCTTATTTTTGGAAATGCCAGTAATAAGTATTTCCAGCTCGTATAATTCATGGCAGCTAATTCCCATTAGCTAATTTCTGTTTCCATGTGTTTCAGATCAATGATTCATGAGCCATTCATCACAGCATAAATATTGTGGTTCTTCTCTGAGATAGGCCATCATCAAATACTGCCTTATAGCATTTGGCTGCTGGTATAAAGAAAGTCTCATTTGAATCAGTAGTTAGTACAGCACATAACACTGTCCTAGAAATCAAAGCTGTTTTTAAATGTCGGTATAAAAAAAATATACTGTAAAGTTATGCTTAATTCAGCATTTCATTTTTATTGGATAATACTGGGAAATTGATTAAAAGAATGACATGAAGTCAGCAATCCTTTCCCGTTTTTTGTGATTTTTTTGCCTTGCATTTGATTTTGCCTTTGAGACATTACAAAAAGCCAAGGACAAGAGGGAACTGCAATGAAATGTTGCAGTTTGCAATGATTCCATTCTCCCCATATCTGAATATAATTCAGTCTTTTCCCCGACATTTGTCCTACTGGATATTTTTTTAATTTCTGTAAATAATAGCCACTCCCACAAGATTTCTTCCATTAATGTGTAGACAGATCTGGTTTTGCTTTATATGGAGCAGCATTCTCCATTAACACAGTACATACGTGACTGACCTGCAATAATGTGTTTCACTGTTGAGTGTTGTTGCTTGCTGATGTTTCCCAATCTCAAGCCAGGAAAAGAATGACCAAGTTTCCACTGGTGTGAAAAGGGAGGAGGAAAAGGCTTAAAATGTAAACCTTATTTAGCAATGTTGTGCTAATAGGTTTCTGTTGTGTATTGAAATTTATTGCTATCCCCACAATGAAGCTTGGTGCAGTTCACACACCAGGAATAATCACCTTGTGGAACTAACATTCAGTACTAATCCTCTTAACTTCTATTCTGGAGAAGAGCAAGCACTATCTTGTCTCATGTCATCTTTAGCATTCTGCTTGGACCACAGAAACCTACTGAGACAACACAAAGGCTCTAGATTAGCCAAGATGACTGGATTTCGTACCCTACCTGTACAGTAGACTTGATATCCCTCAGATATTTCAGCTTTAGCTACAGCTACTATCATGGAATGCAATAGTTTTTCTTTCTTCTAATGGTCTATTCACTTTTTCTATATATATTTTTAAAAAATTACTTTTTAATGAATTAGGCAAATCATTTTGCCTAAATTTGTTAAAATCACATTAATTGTGGAATGTATTCATCTAAAGTATATTAAGTTTACATTAGTATTTGATTTATAGTTTTTTCCCTAATATTTCTGCTAATGGTAGTAGCAGAGATAATTCAATAGCCGCACCCACTGTCCACACCCAGCAGCTGTCAGCTAGTTTATTTTGCTGTAGGTGTTGGCTTGCCCTTTATTCTGCAGGACTCTCACCTCAATAATCAGCTGTTTAATTTACAGGGAGTTGCATGTTTCAAGCAGCTGGTAGCTGGATTCTGCTATTTCCTCTTTCTTCAAGGGAAAACAAATGAGTCTGGACAAGAGTGCACCATTGTACTCGGGGCATGTATACATCAACCCAAACCGACCAATAGGTCTGGGGTTCATCTGACACATTATGGGTCACTTGATTGTACCAATCACCAACATGAATAGCAAAATACAATTGATTGTCCTCATCTTTAAAATGCCACTGTGCGTTGTTATCTTACAAAGAAAACTCTACTTCAGAATTGTATCTTAAAGAGAAAATTCTAAAACTGAACAGCTAAAGATGCCAACAGCCTATCTCATTCAAGAGCTGAGGAAAAGATGAAAGTGATGTCATGATGATATGGCAGAATAAAGATAGCTAGAGCTCGTTTATACTGCAGTTAGATGCAACCGAGGACAGGCAGTTTCAAGATTTCTGATGGGTGTCATGTCGGGAAATGTGGTACAGATGAAGAGGGTTAGTGTGAGGATGGGAGAACTGAAAAAAATGATATGTACCAGGAATAGTTACCAAATCCAGCTCCTACTGCTGGTAGAGAACATAAATTCACAATCCCTAAATGATATACATGAAATTCCTATTAAAATCTATGGATATTTATTTAAAAGCAAGTTGAAACTGTGAATTGAATACTATAGGCACCTTTTGGAACCATTTGTCCTTAAATGTATGCACTCACTATAGACACTGACTTCAGAGATTATAAACTGGATACCAATCATACAGGTGATACCAGTATTATAGCATAGTGTGACCTTGACACAACCAAGTATTGCAGCATTAAAAATTCCCGGGTCCTTTAAATTATTAACTCCCCCCTTTCCCTCCGTGTGACAAAACCTCTATAATACATTTTGCTGTAGTGAAGACAATTTCTTGGAGCTAGTCCAAGAAGATGAGCTCTAACATACTCATCTTCAGCTTGCACAGACTGAAGGTTATGTTACCATTAATCCATCCCAAATCCAGTGTTCAGTTTACTAGACTACCTCAATGTGCTGGTGGCTTCCAACATTTTATCTGACAATGAAATAAAACAGACTTCCGATTCAGTTGAGGCTTATTTCTACTATTCTCTCAACTTATTCCCATCCCACAATTTTACCCTCCTTTCTCTTGTCACATGTTAGCTATATTTACCTACACAAAGCTGTAATTTATTTCATCCTTTAACTCCCCCTGAATTGCTCCATTATGAGTCTTGTTGCTTTTTTGGTGTGGTTGTTTTTTAAAGCAACAGATGTTCTAATAGTGATGCTCTGAATTAATTGGCCTTCCGTCCCTTGAGAAATGGAGCCAAATCTGGTCAGGTCACTAGTGGTAATTGTTTAATGGTATTGACTTGGTCCCTAATGAATAGTAATTTGCATGACACAAACCATACTGACTGATTGACATGATGCTGCTTTTGACATGCAGAACAGGAAGGAATGGGAGTGGGGCTGGAGAATAGTCTCAACATTCGTCATGCAGCTGAAGTTACTATCTAGTATTAGCTAACTGTCTATAAATTATGAGGATTAGTATACAAATATATATACAATGATATATAGAAAGCCAGTTTGGTCTAGTGGTTAGGCATCAGGCAAGAAACCAGATTGTATGATTCTAACCCCGGTTTAGACATGGAACCTGACTTTGGGCCAGTTACTCTCTCAACTCAGCCCAACTCATCACACAAGGTTGTTGTGGGGAAAATTAGGTATTAGGTAAGTTTGCTGCCTTAAGTTATTTATAAAAACAATGAACCTAAAATAAAAACTAAATAAAATAAAGTAAAATAAATAAAATTAAAATATTTTTTTTAAAATTATGTACATGGAAAAATGAACAAGGTTCAATAAATTCACATGTGTGGCAGGTATTGGCATGGCCAATGATTTTTGTTCCTTCCCAATGTTGCCATGCCAACACCACCACAAACATGAATTTATTGAAGCCTGGTATTCTACCAAAGGAGTGATTAACAAGCATATTGATTTAGATCCAGCATATGAATATGTAAAAAAACCAGACCATATGAATGACCAATCAACAAGAGAACCAATAAGTGCTCAGAATTTAAATATAGCTCCAAACGAACAATCAATCACATGATCTACTGACCACACTGGCATACCGGACATATATAAGCTAAAGAGGAATAGGACAAGAAAACCCTGCTGATGGTGTTACCTAGTCTCATAACAAAATGTTCAGAAACTAAATTGAAACAAGCCTGGAGAATAAACCACTGTCAAAAACAAAGCATGGCCTCTACTATCATTGATTATGTGCCATCAAATCAGTAAATTGTCATCTTTGATTCTTGATGGGGTTGCACTTTCCCAAAGTTGATGCATAACTTGGAAGTCCTTCTGGACTTGCAGTTTCTGTTCGAGCAAGTGGCAGCTCTGTCTGGGAGCAGTTCTTTCTACAGACTGGTCTTATGTACCAGTTGCATGTGGTGGTCACTTCCCAGTTGGATTACTGCATCAGCTCTATGTGAGGTTGCCATTGAAGACTACCTGGAAGTTAAAGTAGTCCAGGATGTGGCAGTGCACAGTGTTGAGTGCCTCTCAGTCGGCCCATATTAAATTGCTCTTTTGTGAGCTTTACTGGCTCCTAGTTTCTTGCTAGGTGCAATTCAAGATGCTAGTTATTACATTTAAAGCCCTACATTCATGGAGTCAGGTTATTTGCAGAGCTGCATCTCCCTAAATGTATTTGCCCATCCTATCAAGTTGGATAGAGTAGGTATGCTCCAAGTCCCTTTCCTAAAATGCTGCTATCTTGTGCAACCTTTTCCATAAAAGCCTTTATCTTGTGGAATATCCTCTATCCCTGGAATCTGGAAACCCTTCCCCTTTAGACTTCTAAAAGGCAGTAAAGAGCTGTCTCTTTTCCCAAATGTGAAAATAGGATAAACTGGGAGCCTGTAGATGGTTCTGTTGGATGCATCTCAGGAAGATAGCTAAGATTTCAGAGTTTTGTTTTTATTGTTTTCTGGTTATTGTTGTTGTTATGAGCCATCCAGAATTATGTTTTAAGATACTCAGGCATACAAATCTTATAAATAAATAAACTGTTGGTGAACATATGGATAGACCTTCTCCAAGATGAATTATTCCTGACCTGTGCTGTCATGTGTTCTAATGTTGTAGCAATCACCATTGGGATAAAATCCATCCGTCTTGCTGCTAGTAGTTTTCTTCTTAATTCCACCTTTCCCAGCATTATATATTATTCAAGAAAGCTAAATCTTCATATGGCATGTCAAAAATGTGGTAATTTGAGTCTAGTTATTTCTGCTTTAAGTGACAACTCTGAATTAAATATTTCTATTATTCATGTGTTGTTTATTTGGCTATCCATTATATTCACGGGACTCTTCTCCAACACAAAGTTCATAAGTGTCAATGCTCTTTCTATCTTGCTTCTCAAAATATAATTTTCATTTCACAGAATGTCACAGAGAAAATCATTGCATGCACTTTTTCTGATCACTGTAGGTACAGACACATCTAATATCTTTTTCAAGGTCTTCACTGCTTCCCTACCAAGTGCTATTTTGTGACATATTTCTGGACTTCTGGTTCCTTTACTGTTGATAGTCAATACTAAAAGGCAGAATCTATCCACCACTTCAATGCCTTCATTGTCAATTCTATGGCTTGTTGCTATTTCTTTGTCATTTGTTTGGTTTTCTTTATATTTAATCAGAGTCCCATTTTTTCCCTATGTTCCTTGACTTTTATTACTAGAGTTGCAGAAACTTTGCATTTTTGGCTATCAGAATAATGTTATCAGCAAAGTACAGATATTGATGCTTCTTTCTCAGTACTAAAACATTTTTCCTGTTCTTCCAATCTAGCTTTCCTTAATATACTGTATATTCAACATAAATACCAAATAAGATAAGAAGAGAGTACACACTTTTGCTTCACTCCTTTGCCAGCCTGGGTCCAGCCTGTTTCATCATGTTCTATCTGGACTGTATCTTCCTGCCCGTTGTATAGGTTTGATATGAGGTCAATAAGATATTCTGAGATTACCACTCTTCTAGGAATGTTCTATAGCTTGAAATGTTCAACACAATCTAGGGCCTTTTTATAATCAATGATGCACATATTGACCTAATTTGATATCATTTGGCTTTGTCAATTATCCAGTAATTAGCAATAATGTATATTGTTCTTCTGCCTTTTAAAACCATTTTGAACATCTGCCATCTTCCTTCCCATGTGGGGTTCCTATATGCATTTAATGTTCCTAACTATTATTTTGCTAGTATGTAAAATTAAAGATTTTGTACAATAGCTTGCTCTCTAGCATCAAACTGGACTCAAATATGTACCGTGGGAATAATACATAGCATCCTGAAGGCAGCTCATGCCTTATTGGATATGTTTTGGGACTAACCATGCCCAACATAGCAGTCCTTTTATGAATTAGCATGGGATCCATTTAAGCTAGCCTAAAATAATAAAACAGCAGCATAAATAAAAGTATGATTAAAATAACCTGTACATTTTTTTAAAAAAAACCATTCTGCAAGGATTTCCATGACTTTACAAAATGATAAGAACATGGGGATCCTACAGATGCTGGGTTTAATGAGAAGACTACCACTTTTTCTGGCTTCCTCCGCCCCCCTCCCCCACAATATTCTAAGAGAAGACCCAGAGCATCCCATCCTGAGCTGATCAAAGTGTAGATTCCTTCTGAAGGAGCCAGTCCCCTCAGCAATCTGAGCTGTAACAAAATCACCTTCCATTCTAAATCAGGAGTCTCAAACTCCACATCCACATAAGTGCCATGGAAAGACAAGACCAATATTTTTCAACCTCAGCAACTTTAAGATATGTGAACTTCAACTCCCATAATTCCCTAGCCAGCATGGTAAAGTCAAACATCTTAAAGTTGCTGAAGTTGGGAAACACTAGACTAGACTAGTGCCCCCTAAGATCTACACAAATTATTCAAGAGAGCTAATACAAATAGTCACCAAGCCAGTCAGAAAGGTGCTGAAAATGAGCAGCTTTTATTTTTTATCAAATAAAAATGTTCCATTGTGAAACACAACCACAAATGACATCACACTCCCCACCTCACCCCAGCAACCCCATATACCCATCGACCTCCAGAAAACTTCTCTCACCATATATATTTGATTTGATAACCATGCAATCCACCCCTCATCCGACCTAGTTGCAGCCCCATCAACAGCATCAGACTCTGGCTGTACTGTATCCTGCTGCAGGGCCTGGGAAGCTGCAGTAGGCCCTCATCTCAGTTGCAAGAAAACATTGATGCTAAGAGCACAGCTACTTCTTGGTCTGCCTACCTGGACATCACACCCTCCTACCAGCCTGGCCAAGATTAATAAGCCACTGATCCAGCCCTGGCAGGTGCCCTCTTGCAGTATGACTGAAATATGGTGCACTCCTAAGCACTACTGCAGACTATGGAAAACAACTTGGATGGTCACATGTGGCCCACCACCCATCTGAGATCTGATTCTCACATTGATAAAAAACATAATAATTCTAAAACCATCAGCAGATGCAGACTGCCTCAGCTTCATAAGAGGGAACCTTTTCCATTTAATATACAAATGCTTCCTAATTGCTTTTATAGAGATTTCTCATTTGAAAGAAGAGTATGTGTTATAACCCCTGTATTATAACTTTAACCCTTATTAATGTTAATATTAATACTCTAAAGAACAAATACTTCTGTGATTATCTATTTCTAGACCAGGTTGCTACAAAAGAAGTCTGATAGGACGCAGGTTGAAGAGTCCTGCTCTAAAAAATATAAACAGAAAAGCTGTCAGTTAGCTTTTAAGAGTGGGGATATTGTTCAGCTAGGCTTTCCTGGTGAAGGGACAAATGAAATTGGCAGACATTAGCCATCAAGATGAGCAGCACTGTTACAGAACTCAAGCTATATATAGCCTTGAAAACTGACAAGATGTCACATGCATATTATTGCTCTCAAGGAGTTATGCACAATAAGGATGCTTTGATGCAGGAATCAAACAACAATTGAAGATGGGGATGTAAGGCACAGAGATCCATTGAGTAATAGTTATTCATTCAGAAAAGAAAAAAAAGAAATAAAGACACAACAATGTTTACTTTTAGAGGTGGCCTTTGAGGCAGCCAGTCATTTAGGAACAAATGACTTTCAGATTGGCGAGATGCCCTCCATTCTAAGAAGCTGGCAGAAACTGCTGCACAGGTAGAAGATTATGCAAGATCAGCACTGCGTGCCTGGCAGAAAGCAATTTAATCTTGATGTAAAGAATGCATGGGCAACTAGTTCAAAGTCAACACAGTTTGAAGATGGTTTCAAAGGTTTAGAGAGCACTTTACATTTGCCCGTGCAGGTTTGGCTCAAAGGGCAGTAAACAATGAACCTTCCCCAAACTGGTGCCCTGATATCACTTCAGGATGACAGGAATCGTCCAAGCATTTTAGACAGTGCTGGACTAGGTGAATGAGAAAGAAGAAGAGTCTTGATTGATCAGACTAATTTCATGGATTTTGTTTTTTAACCATGTCCAATTAGATTGACCCAGATGCAAAAGAGACACAGAAGCACAGGATCCTGGACCAGGTGGTTACTTTATCTTTCTCCATAAGATAACAGCAGACTTATTTTGCAAGACAAAAATAATAAATGTAATGCCTGAAACTAACAAATCCAAATCCAAATGTTTCCTATTACCTTTATCCTATATTTTTTCTATTTCTATTATTTCTACACTATTACAATTTCTATTATTTCTACACTATTACTATTACTACTACAATATTTCCTCTGTAGACTATACTCTTATTAATATTTCCTTCTTACAGAGCCTGTCCTCTCTCCCTCCCTCCCTCCCTCCCTCCCTCTCTCTCTCTCTCTCTCTCTCTCTCTCTCTGATTCTTCTACCTTTTTTCCTGTATTAATGGCCAGCATTTTTTTTATTTATTCAACTTCTATAGCCTCTCATCTCAGTCCAGTTGCCTCTATACAGCTCTTGCATTTTTCCACATTATGCTTTGTCTTGCTGGGCCTCTCTGTACCATTTCCCCCCTCGATGTCCACCACTTCTGAAAGAAAAATGCCTTCTTTCTTCTGGCTACTGCACTTCTCTGCTTGCTGGTGGCTGCAGAGCTCCAGATTATCTCCTCCCTCACCTGTGTCAAGGTTGCTGCTTTATTGGCAACTCTGCTGTGCTGACTGGGGGGGGGAAGGGGGTGCTGAAGGGAGAGAAGGTAGCGCAGATGCCTGCAATTTTGTCAAGCAGTCTGTTTTTCCAAATGGCCCACCAGATGCTTTGAGGACGCTCAGAAACAAGGCCTGAAAGCAATTACCATTCCTGGATATTCTTGCTACTTTTAAACTTGGGAGTCCCCCACTGAGCAGTCCTCATAGGAAATAATAGCTATTAAAATATATTTAGTGGCAGCCACAACAAATTGCAATAATTCTAAAATGAAGACAAATGCAAGATGAAGTCAGTCATATAAATCCACTATTACATACTTGTGTCATAATGTCTGACCCAAAAGCATATTGCCATTTTCTCCCTTACCCCTCCCCTGGACACCAATGAATATATCTCAGTTATTCTGAATCAAAAGTAGAGCCTAACGTTCATTTCAGGTGGAATGGCTTTGCTGCAGTAAACTGAAGTTTTATGGATAAAATTTGAGCAAGCCTGTGTAAATTGTGAACTTTCATGGAGAGCTGTTTGTTCTCTTCTAAGCTACTTACTTACATGCAGAGAAGGTGGTAATAATAATAATAATAATAATAATAATAATAATAATAATAATAATAATAATAATAATAATAATGATAATAATAATAATAATAACAATAATAATAAAGTTGGAAGGGACCTTGGAGGTCATCGAGTCCAACCCACTGCTCAGGTAGGAAACCCTACACCATTTCGGACTGATGGCTGTCCAATCTCTTCTTAAAAACTTCCAGTGTTGGAGCATTCAGCACTTCTGGAGGCAGGTTATTCCATTGGTTAATTGTTCTATCATGTCCCCCCTCGTCCTTCTCTTCATTAAACTAGACATACCCAATTCCAGCAACCGTTCCTCATATGTTTTAACCTCCAGTCCCCTAATCATCTATGTTGCTCTTCTCTGTACTCTTCCTAGAGTCTCAGCATCTTTTTTACATCGTGGTGACCAAAACTGGATGCAGTATTCCAAGTTTGGCCTTACCAAGGCATTGTAAAGTGGTATTAATACTTCACGTGATCTTGATTCTATCCCTCTGTTAATGCAGCCCAGCACTGAGTTGGCTTTTTTGGCAGCTGCAGCACACTGTTGGCTCATATTTAAGTGATTGTCCACTAGGACTCCGAGATCCCTCTCACAGTTACTAATATTGAGCAAGGTATCCCCTATACTATACCTGTACATTTGGTTTTTCTTGCCTAAATGTAGAACCTTACTTTTTTCACCATTGAATTTCATTTTGTTAGATAGCGCCCAGTGTTCAAGTCTGTCCAGGTCCTCCTGTATCTTAAGTCTGTCTTCTTGGCTATTCCTGCCAGCTTGGTGTCATCTGCAAATTTGATGAGTTCCCCATCTATCCCCTCGTCCAAATCATTGATGAAGGTGTTGAAGAGCACTGGGCCTAGAACAGAGCCCTGGGACACCCCACTACACACTTCCCTCCATGTAGATGTAGTTCCATTGAGGATCACTTGCTGAGTACGGCCGGTCAGCCAGCTAAGAATCCATCTGGTGGTGATGCTGTCTAATCCTCTTTTTTCTATCTTATCGAGTAGTAGGTTGTGATCTACTTTATCAAATGCCTTACTGAAGTCCAAGTAAATTATATCCACATCATTCCTCTGATCCACTAATTTTGTCACTTGGTCAAAGAATGCAATAAGATTTGTGTGGCATGATCTGTTTTTGACAAACCCATGTTGGCTTTTAGTAGTGATTTTGTTTGCCTCTAGGTGTTCGCTGATTCGTTGTTTGATTATCTTTTCCAGAATCTTCCCAGGTATTGAGGTCAGGCTGATAGGTCTGTAATTTCCTGGATCCATTTTTTTCCCTTTTTTGAAGATGGGAACTACATCAGCTTTTTTCCAGTCCTCTGGTAGTTCCCCAGTGCTCCAAGATCTTTGAAAAATATAGTTCAGTGGTTCTGAGATCACATCTGCCAGTTCCTTGAGAACCTTGGGGTGTAATCCATCTGGTCCTGGTGATTTGAACTCGTCTAGGCTGGACAGGTGCTCACTTATCATTTTCTTGCCTATCTTAACTTGTGTTTCTATACTGTTTTTTATGGCGCTATTTTTGATAGGTTGGTCTGTGTTTTCCCTTTGTGTAAAGACAGATGCAAAAAACGAGTTAAATAGTTCTGCTTTCTCCCTATTGCTTGTCACCTTCTTGCCACTTTCGCCCACTAATGGACCAATCATTTCTTTCACTTTTTTCTTGTTTTTTACATTTTGAAAGAAGCTTTTTTGTTATTTTTTACTTTGGTCGCAAGCCTTAGCTCATTATGAGCCTTAGCTTTCCTCGCTTCATCTTTGCAGGCTCAGGCTATTTGTTGATATTCTGATTTAGTTATATGCCCCTCTTTCCACTTTCTATACTTGTCCTTTTTATCTTTCAATTTATTAGAGAGTTCTTTATGCAGCCATGCTGGTTTCTTTTGAGAGCTGTTATTTTTCCTCTTTGTTGGTATTGTGCTAGACTGGGCTTCTATTATCTCGCTTTTCAGAATTTCCCAAGCTTCTTGAGTTGTTTTCCCCTGGAGGATTCTCATCCATGGAATCCTTCCCAAGCCCTCTCTAAGTTTAGTGAAATTAGCTCTCTTGAAGTCCAAGACTCTAGTTTGAAGTGGAACAGTGTGAGAAATGCATTGCAGAAAAACTGCCATCATAATAATCATTATTGGTCCATGTAGAATTCTAGAGTTCTGCTCTGAAATGTAGTTGATGCCTGGGCAGAAAAAAAAAGTTTTAGTGAAATCCAATAGCTCTGGAGAGTATCCCAGTCTGCACGTGTCACTATGAGGTCATCTAATCTAGGGTTGTTGTTTCATTGTTGTTGTTGTTTTCTCTGGCTTGGAAATATCAGCCAGATTCCCAATGACATATTGCCTCATTCTGGAATGCACCCAAATCTCAAGTGCTCTGCAGGATCATAAGCTAATTCTTGATGTTACTGATAAAAGCTGGAGTTTAGAATGTATGGTATGCAATAGGTACAATAGTCATTATGAATGGAAGACTTCCGGTGGCAGGCGCCTTCGCTGGACGCAGCTGTTTGCTGCTCCCGCCTGTTTCTGCGTAAAAGCCGTTTTGACAGCCTGCATCAGCTGTCAAACGGCTTGATACCTTTCCCCTGGGCATAGGGGGAAAGGTGAGCTGCCCGAGGTAGGAGTTGAGTTCCCGAGTCGTCCCTTGTGGACAATGTAGGTGAGAACTCCTCCGGAGCCTCGGGATTCTCCGCGATCCAGGACATCTTCGCTATAAGCGAAGCTAGAAGCTGCCATCACCGCTGCGACTTAAAGACAACTGTGAGTTCCGTATAAAGCAGACGAACCGACCCTGGAAGTCTGTTTTTTAACTTTTGGACTATACTCTAACTTGGATAATATATTCTTCTCGTACTTGGCTTGGATTGTGGAAAGTGAACTTAAAATGGCGATGATTTGATACTTTTCAGCAAGAAGTGAAAGTGATTTCCGGTTTGAACTTTTGTTATTTCTAATCGGCGCATTACATGCTTTGGCTGAATTTCTTATAAGACTCTTTAATAAATTGGATTATATTTTAAATATGGCTTCGAAAAAGACTGCGCCCTCGATTGTAAAATACACATTTTCGATGGTTCAGACACCTCAGTCAACTTCAAAAACTTCCCACTCGTCACACCCTCCATCTTCGTCCCCACCGCCCTCTGGTAAAGAAATGCAGGATCTGATGGCTGCAACTATTAAGCAAATGACGGAGATGTTCCAAGAAATGGACGTTAAAATGCAAAACAGATTTGACCAATTATCACAGAAGCAAGATGATTTG
>NW_015388033.1:22621-32460 GCF_001527695.2 Protobothrops mucrosquamatus
AAAAAAAAAAAAATAGTCATTATGAATGGCCAAGCATACATATAAATACCAGTGTATTTATTAGCCAATATGCTAATCTGTATTTGTAAGTATGAGTGTGAACTGAGAAATAGTTACTATACTTTAAATATAAATAAAAAGTATTTGTGGATGAGCCATTTCAGGATTTCTGCTTTCCAGTCTCATGGTCCTTGATCTTTCCACCAAATGTAGTATAGACATAATAATAGTTTTGTCAGAACCCATCATAGTGTAAAACCTGCCAAAAATCCCAAAAATCTGATTCCAGGATATTTAGAGGAGGTAGGCTACTCCATAAAGTAGGACATGTAGGCAGTTTAAATTGCTCCTGCTTAGTTGAGTAGGCAATAATTATACTCCCCAGTGCTTGCTAAGATTAATGACTGATGTTACACACTACATTTTTCTGCCTTGGATCCTGATTCCAATCTTGAACAAAATATTGAATTCAAAGGTCAGTTTTCACAATCTCAAAATCACATTCTCTTTTTTACTTTTCTTCTAATACAGTTTTTCTTTCTAGCTACAATATACCATACTACTGCTCCAAGAATTCCATGTAGGAATAATTTGACAATAAATCATAGTTCTGTACTTTTATTCTAAAAAAATAATATTTACAAAGAAATGAAAACTCCAGCATGAATCACAAGACAGTTCAAACACCATTTATAAATTGTGGAACAAAATGTTAGAATTGCTGCAGTATAAACCAATCCCCATCATTTAAAAAAAAGAAAGGCAGACAGCTACATTACATTATATAAATATAAGAATCTCTGCAGAATTATATTGAATTTACAAGATAAAATTTGGTTCAAATAACTTGTGGCAACCAAAGAACCTGAACCTGTAATTTTATATCAGCTTCAATCCCATGAGATGCATATATGAACAGGAACTGTCATCAAAAACAGAACAAAGAGGACAAAACCAGAACCAGTATTTAAAAGTATAAGGAGAAAGATTCAGGCCAGAGATCACAAGGGCCTTTCTCACTGAATGAGCTGTCAGCCAGTGAAAAAGACGATTGTCTGAAATGATGGGTTCTCCTTTGCTAGACATCTTCAAATGGAGGCCAAATACTCATCTCTCAGAGAGGCTCTAATGTCAGGTTTCTTAAAGTGTATGGCCCAAAGTCATCTGGGGTGGGGCGGTCTGTAAGATGTAACAACCCTCTCAGGCATTCACAAATTCAAAATTATTTATTTATTTAATATTATTATTATTTTAAAAAACAACATTAAATCCTGCCTTTATTGCTTAGATATATAACAAAAACTTTGGTTTACTTATTACTAAACTAAATGTCATAGTTTTGAGAAGGTTGCTACGTCATCTCTGCACACTCCTTATTCCCTTCCAACTGAGAGGTAAGAAAAATGGCTTAGACAAGGGGTGGTAAAAAAGTTCATACATCCACATGCATATACCATTCTCTATTGTGATTCAGTGTCACTTATTTCAGACATCCTTGAGGAGGATTGAGGTTTAAACTACATCACAGTACATTTGAGTCTTTCTTACAGGAAATGAGTATCCTCTCAGGAACTCAGCAAAAGCTTTTGAGTTTGGCACTTTACCATCCCATAATTGTGAAATGGATGTCTGGCAAATGAAGGCAGAATTGCAGCTTTAAGATATGAATAAGAGAGAATCAGAAATGGGAAGCACTGTATATCTAGCAGGTCCCAACTCCCAACTTATTTTGTTTAATAGCTGTGATTTTGGCCCATTCTGTGGTTATCCGGGATTCCTAGTTGAGCCACACTGTTCTGTATTATGAAGACAGAATTCTAGGCTTTATTTAACTAAGAACAACTTTTTTCACCAAATATTGAACGCATAGGACTTTTGTGTAAATAATTGAACTTCCTCACTATAGGCTCATCATTAATCCTGTAGAAGAGTTGCTGCTTCTATATATGTTGCTGCTTCTGATATCTATTAATAGAACTTGTTTTTTTTACCACAACTAAATGACCAGGCTTCAAAGATTTGTTTATAAATAACAAATAAATTATAGGGAGAGATTTTTTTGCCTTATTTTTAAGAGAAAGTGATGCATTTTAATAAAAAATGGATTTATTTGATGAAGATTAAATAAATGAGATATTCTGTGGTAGCTCTTAATGAGCATTTGCTAATTAGAACAAAGTGACGATTTTTTACAGTGTGTATATTGATAAAAGATGATACACAGGAAAAAGAGATTTTCCTTTTATTGAAATACTAGGCAAGGTGTTAACTTACTGAAGTTGCTAATACCTACCTGGAGGAAGTGGAGTCATCTCAGTTTTTCTTATTTTACTTCTTTTTTCTTATTTTCTTTTTCTTTGCACTTTTCAGAATTACAGAATTCTGGCACTGGAAGGGACTTGGAGGTCTTCTAGTCCAATCCCTGGCTCAAGCAGGAGACTCTATTCCATTTCAGACAAATGGCTATTCAACCTCTTCTTAAAAACATCGAGGGATGGAGCACCACAACTTCTGGAGGCAAGCTGTTCCAGTGATTAATTGTTCTGTCAGGAAATTTCTCCTTAGTTCTAGGTTGCTTCTCTCTTTGAAAGCTTCCATCCTTTACTTCCTGTCTTGCCCTTGAGTGCTTTGGAGAATAGGCCAACAACCCCTTCTCTATGACAGCCCCTCAAATATTGGAAGACTGTATCATTTTTGCTTCTTTATTGTTTATATATATATATATAGTTTGTATTAGTCTTTTATCTTTGTATTTGTAAACTTTAATACAATTATTATTTAAATAATCCATCAGGAATCCCTTTACGTGTTACAGTGAAAAGGGAAAAATAGCACAAGCAAGAAATAAACCCCAAATTCCCCATTTTCTTCTGGCAGAAACCCAATGATCACATATGGTTTACATACATTCTCTAATTACACAACCTGAGGTAACACCCACTTAACACCTTTACTGAAAGAAACGAGGGAAAGTGACACAGTATGTTTGTCACTGGAACCCATTGTACCATTGTACCAACCTAAAAGCTATCCATCCTGAAGACCAGGAGACCAAAAATGTCCAGCTGAATGCTCTCTGCATTTATAATCCATGTCAAGAAGAACCTCAGAGGCAAAGTCCTCTTTCAGCTGTTAAATCCTGGCCACAGAGAGCAATATAAATGCCTACATGATTCCAAATTAAATAAATGTAATTAGGAAGGATGTCATAAATCCCAGAAAATAATAACTCAGCTTTGTTATTGGGAGTCTTCAAGTGAGGCATATATACATTTTGGATTAAAAAAAACAATAAATAAAAACCAATTTTGATGCAGTCCAAACTATCCTAGAATTTTAGACTTATTTATTAGTGTCTAAAAGATTTATAGCTAGCTATTCCATCATTTAGGTCCTTAAAATAGCATCATGGTGCAGTGCTTGGAGGGCCAAATCAGAATCAAGGATACCAAGGAGCAATAAATTTCCCCTTATCCATGAAGTTCTTTGTTGATCTTGGACCAGTCATTTACTGTCAAGCTTGCCGATCTTATAGGTTTGATATGAGAATAAAAAGAAGCAACAATTTAAGTCTTCCTGAGCAGTGGTGGGATTCAAATAATTTAACAACCGGCTCTCTGCCCTAATGACCATTTTAAATATTAAAAAATGATGTACTGAAAGGTAGTTTATTATTTCATGATTTAATACTTAAATAAGAACAATAAAAAAGTACACAAAACTAGATTATGTTATAAGAAAGAGTTTTAAACTATTAATGAAAAAATATTAAATAATACCTAACAAAAACAATCAAATAATGTGTACGGCAAACCTGTTTGTCATGGGAAAGTTGTGAGCATTCTTTCACGGCTTCTGAAATGGGCAATAAGATAACCCTTGAAATCTATATTTCTTTTTTTTAAAATAAAATTTTATTAATTTTTATAATTAAACAATAAGTAATATGATGCATTTATAACACAAACACACACACAAAAAAAACAATCCAACTCAATACATTATCGGAAACGCTTGGCAGTCCCCGACCTGCCTCCGCCCTCATCCACTTGCCTTTCCTTCCTACCTCTAGCCCACAACCTCTCCTCCTTCCTCCTTCCCATTTCTACATCCCCCCTCTTCCTGACCACCTCCTCGAGTGCAATTCGGGGTACCAACCGAGCATTTCCTCTTATCAATACAATTATTATTAATATATGTATACATCAATTTTGTTTTAATACCCCTAAACCCCTTCCCCCCCCCAGAATCTATATTTCTGTTGGTACATTGTGTCTTACATTGTGTTTCCCTGAAAGTAATCCCTCCCCCGAAAGTAAGCCCTAGCTTGCTTTTGTGGGATGGGCCTAATATAAGCCCTATCCAGAAAGTAAGCCCTAGCTACAGTAGGATCATCAGCCAGATGGGGGGCGTGGCCAGATGACATCGGGTGGTTGAGAGTGTCTATGGGATGGAGGAAGATTTCTTCACACACACCCCTTACCTTTTCCACTTGGCTCTTAAGGGACCGCAGAAGGGGCTAAAAGGGAAGAAAGTGAGTCCCTTCTTGCCCGGATTGATTTCAGAAGCTGCTGCTGCTGCCACCTAGCCAGCGCCAAGGCTGGGCTGTTGGGCGTGCAGTTGCTGAGGGCCAGTGGTGCCCAGGTTGGGCTGCTCTTTAGCCAGGCCAATGAGCAGCAGCAGGAGCAGTTCCCTGCGTAAGCCATGTGGCTGCTGCGCGACTTGCCACTGCCTGACCTTGGCTCTGGTCGCAACTCTGCTGCTGTTCTAGCAGAGCCCGCTGGCCAAGCTCTTGGTGTGCCCCAGTCTCCGCCCAAACTGCCTTTTGGCCCTTCTGCTTCTGAGACACTTATCAGCCACAATGGGCGCCAAGAGGCTGCCAGGCTGCTCCTGGCCTTGCAGGGGCTCTTTGCCCTCCTGGCCGCATTGCTCTGAGCTGCCCTGCCTTGCTGGGCTGCTCCTAACTGGCACGGAGTGAGTTGGCCCAGATCTTCCATTTGACCTCCGCTGCTAGAACCATGCCACCCATGCCTCTGCCTTCGCGAGATTGGAAGGCTGAGAAACAAACGAAGAAACACAATGCAGCTGAAAGGCAGGTTAGTGAAAAAACGCTTGAGGGAGGAGAGGGCATCTTGGCAGGGGGTGTGGCAATCTTACCCTGCAGACTTCAGCAGGTGTCTGGCAGGTGAAGGGAAGCAGCTCCACTCCTCCACCACCTGTCTTGCCCCACCTCAGGGTAGTGGCAGCAGCCAGCTGGGTGGAAGGCAAGCCGGCGGCAGCAGCCAGTAGAGACCAAAAGCACACACCTTGTATGACAGTTGCAGCGCCCGCCAGGGCCGAAACAGTACCAGGTTCAGCCCATAGCCCGGTGCCTGCAGCACCGAGTAGGCATGCAGGCTGGCACTCAGCAGCCCGAAGGTGGAGGTGCAGGTGGTGCAGTTTCACTGGTGGCCATTGGCGAAGAGCCCTGGCAGGCTGGCAGCTAAGGGGGCGCTCCAGTGGTCAAATGGAAGATCTGGGCCGATTCACCCCAAGCCAGGCAGGAGCAGCCCAGCAGGCCAGCCCAAAGCAGCACGGCCAGGAGGGCAAAGAGCCCCCACGAGGCCAGAAGCAGCATGGGCAGCTGTTTGGTGCTCCCATTCCCATTGGCTCCCACGCTCTCCACCTCCTGTACATGAAAATAATAAGCCCTACCCCAAAAGTAAGCCCTAGTGCTTATTTCAGAGCCCAAAAGAAAATAAGGCCGGGTCTTACTTTCAGGAAAATACAGTATTAGTTTTACCCTTCGGGGAACACGATAATATCTCGGGGGAATTTTGGACATAACACCAAGCTGAAACAAATAACAGCTTGTCAACCCTGGTTGTTTGGCACTTATTCTCTTTACGTTATATGTTTGTTTACTGAAGTAACAAATGCGAGGGAGTTAAAATGTAGTATTTCATCAAAGATATAATGAGTTTTATGAGCTGGTGTTGCCCTCCTGAGAGGCAGCGCAGTGATTGGTTGGCGGCCGCGCCACAAATGGGGTAAGCACTATGTCCTCACCTGTCAGCTGTGCTCGCCATGCCTTGGATAAGCTGCAGCGTACCATGGAGACCATGGCTGATGCAGGCAAGGCAGGTGCACACACAGACTCCACTGTTTTCGGCGGCACTTCAGTGCCTGGCCAGCTGCCACAGATCAGCTGCAGCGTACCATGGAGAGCATGGCAGATGCGGGGCAAGCGCAAGATAGGTGCGCACATGGACTCGGCTTTTTTCAAGTGCCATTTTAACAACCGGTTCGCTGAACTCAAGAAAAAAATAAATATCGGTTCTACTGAACCAGTGCAAATTGGCTGAATTCCAACACTGTTCCTGAATCTTCTGGAGGAAGTACAGAATAAAAATGTAATCAATAACGCAACCTTCAAACCTATTTCATATGAAATATCAGTAACACATCAGTAATACATGGAAAAATACGGAAGTATGGTAAATATATACTACCACAGGCACCCAATAAATACTGTAGGTGGGTAGAATCAAATGACAACTGTTTACTTGTAAAGCATGATTTCCAGTCCTTTAATGTTAATGATAGTTTTTTTAATCTGCTCCAGCTTTTCCATGTAATATTTCTGTTACTTCATCCCAAGACTGCTCTGATGGCTTTTTAATTGCTATTTATTTATTAGGTTTTTACCTTGACCTTATTACTTTTTAAATAATTCAAGGTGTCAAACATACATAAGATTCCTTCCTCCTTCTACTTTCCCCACAACAACCTGTGAGGTAAATTGGGCTGAGAAAGAATGGCTGACCCTGTCACCCTATTTAGACTTTCATGCCTAAGATAGGACTAGAACTGACAGTCTCCTGGTTTCTAGCATGGCACCTTAGCTACTACACCAGACTGGCTTACTATATTACAAAAGATACTTGCCATATGTTGAGTTGGTGATCTATTGAACCTCTAGATCAGGGATAGGCAACCTTGGCTCTTTTATGACTCGTGGACTTCAACTCCCAGAATTCCTGAGCCAGTAATGCTGGCTCAGGAATTCTGGGAATTGGTCCACGAGTCATAAAAGAACCAAGGTTGCCTACCCCTGCTCTAGATCATTTTCACATGCACTACTGTCAAGCCAGAGCTCCCCAATACTAGATTTATTAATATTACTATTCTTATTAGGATGTAGAATCAAAACCTGTCACCTTTTAACATAATTCTGTTAGATTTGGCCTGAAGTTTAGGCCTAAATACAGTCAGAATAATGATTTGGTTCTCTAGATGTCAGCCAGTCCCTTTGGCTTGGTGTGAACTGCAGATTTAATATTCACCCATTCCATTCATCCTTCAACCACACATTGAGGATATGATGCAAGACGTTATCAGATAATTTATTGAGATAAAGATTCCCTACATCCACGGCATTCTTTTGCTCTAGCAAATCAGTTGCTGTGTCATAAAGAGAGATAAGTCTAGTCTGACACACTTCCTCCTGACAAACTCATTCAGGTCCTGGGATAATCATAACATTCTTTTCTAAATGCTGACAGACATAAAGATTGCAATCTGTTCTAGAATTTTGCCTAGTGCAAATATTAAGTTAACTGGTATATAGTATTCTGGGTATTCCATCTACCTTTTTGATATTGGGAGTTATGTTTGTCTTTTCCAAACTACTGGTTCTTCACCAATTCTCCAAGGTTTCTCAAAGTGTATGCACTAAGTCCTGAATATGTCCCTTCTTCACAATTCTTATGATTGGAGCACTGCAGTTTATTGTCATCCCTGCCAAATCGAGATGCAGTGCTATTGGGCAAAAATTTAGGGCAAAAGTCTCCTCTTCAGTAGAATAAGGAGGAAGGGGTACCTGTCGTAAGGAAAGTAATACCAATTCCTATAGAACAGGAAATCTGTGTGTATCATTTGAGTGAATTCAAGTTGGAGAGAATGTGCAGTAATATAAGCTCCCTGAAGTAAAATTAAGGGAAGTGAGAAAGAGTGACATTTGCAATAGTTGTCAAAGGTATCCAGAGAATGAAATGCCATATCCCTCCTTATTCTGTGTCTAGGTCATATTAGCTTGTCCTGAAAATCGGGATTCAAACCCATGAAAATGTTTAAAAGACAGTTAACGTATTGTACCAAAGTCTATTACAGCATGTGACTCCAAAATCATCCAACTGGTTCTGCATTCATGTTAAAACATCCAGGCTTTCCTCTTCTGGCTTTCCTCTATAGGCAGTATATTGATTTTGTGAAATGACATTTAAAGGACAGCATGATTTGCAATGTAAAGGAGTATTTCACGTTATGCCAGAGCATGCAAAGAAGGTCTAGCATAATCAGGAGCACACCTTAGTGTGGTTCGTTGGATCCTGGCCTTTTTCAAAGGCAGTCCAGGCACCCACTTTAAAAAAATATAGCCAAACTGGAACAGAGGAGGAGGAAGAGGAGGAGGAGGAGGAGGAGGAGGAGGAGGAGGATTTTGATGCTGATGCTGATGATGATGCTGATGATGATGATGGGGGAAAAGTTATAGCCTACAAAGAGAAACTGAGATACTGAACTTTAAGCTTAAGAAATGAACAGTTGTAGGAAACATGATGGCATACTTGAAGAAGTGAGTGCAAAGAGGAGCAATAACCTACAGTACCACTTCTCTCATCTTTATTGTCTTAGGCTACAGAAGACAGAAATACTAGACAAACTTCTTAATGATGAAAGGAACTTGGTAGCAGAACCAATTGCTTAGAAAGCAGTGTCCTTAGAAATGATGGATGGTCATTGGATGGTGGTTTAAATGGCCCCTTCCAACTTTATGATTCTACACCCTCTTTACCACCTTGTTACACTGGTAATGAGATTGTTTTTTTATTTATAGGTTTTGGGGATTCCCCAAAACATGGGGCTCTACAATGCAATCTTGCACAAATCTAAACGTACCGGTAAAATAATTGGGGAGAGAGGGACATGTTAAAACTTGTTTTCTGACCATATCTGCAAACCTGGCAAGATAACTTAATAGCAAATTTTAACCATCCTGCAAGTGAATTATCATTTGTTAGGTTGAAGTTATAAACCTATGTACACCAGCACACTGAATAGTTAGCAAGTATATTTCCTCTGTATTAGAAGAAATTACCTGAGGTAAGAGGCATCAAGCAATGGAACAATCCTTATAGAGCAATGGTTATAGAGGTTTCCAAATAAGAGCTGAGGATGACCTGTAAGATCCCTTCCAACATATATTCTATGTTTCCATTATTTAGATTCATAGATTGATATTCATTGTTTAGTATTAATGATACATGATGTCCAGGCCATTGTCAGAAGAACATTCCTATCAGTCTTCAACTCTGGTGTATAATAATAATAATAATATAAAGTTGGAAGGGACCTTGGAGGTCATCTAGTCCAACCCCCTGCTCAGTGGTTCTGAGATCACATCTGCCAGTTCCTTCAAAACTTTGGGGTGTAATCCATCTGGTCCTGGTGATTTGAACTCATCTAGGCTGGACACGTGCTCACTTACCGTTTTCTTGCCTATCTTAACTTGCGTTTCTATTCTATTTTTGGTAGGTTGGTCTGTTTTTCCCCTTTCTGTAAAGACAGATGCAAAACATGAGTTAAATAGTTCTGCTTTCTCCCTGTTGCTTGTCACCTTCTTCCCACTTTCCCCCACTAATGGACCAATCATTTCCTTCACTTTTTTCTTGTTTTTTACATGTTGAAAGAAGCTTTTTTTGTTATTTTTGACTTTGGTTGCAAGCCTTAGTTCATTTTGAGCCTTGGCTTTCCTCACTTCATCTTTGCAGGCTCGGGCTATTTGTTGATATTCTGACTTA
>NW_015388033.1:33025-37461 GCF_001527695.2 Protobothrops mucrosquamatus
CCTGTTGCTTGTCACCTTCTTCCCACTTTCCCCCACTAATGGACCAATCATTTCCTTCACTTTTTTCTTGTTTTTTACATGTTGAAAGAAGCTTTTTTTGTTATTTTTGACTTTGGTTGCAAGCCTTAGTTCATTTTGAGCCTTGGCTTTCCTCACTTCATCTTTGCAGGCTCGGGCTATTTGTTGATATTCTGACTTAGTTATGTGCCCCTCTTTCCACTTTCTATACTTGTCCTTTTTATCTTTCAATGTATGTATATTAGCTATTCCCTCTCTGTATAAAATTTGGATGGGATAAATCAGAAAAAGTCTCAGAATCATTTTGAGGAAAAAGGATTAAATATTTCAGTTTAATTCCTCTTTTACACCCCCCATTTCCAAATATTAAATAGAGGTGGAAGAATCTATTACCAGCAGGAAGTGTGTCTGGGCTTCTATCTTACAGGGGACATTTATGGAACAATTCTTTCAAGATTCTTGAAAGGCTGTCCAGTGCATATGTACAGTAGTTTATGTTGGACAATTCCTTTGGTAATTTCCGATATAGCTTGATCTCAGCACACTCCTAGGCAGTTCCTAGATCCAGATCAAAGTGAGCACATAAACACTCGGTAGAGCTAACAAAAACATGGCTTGGTGTTAATTATTAAGATAACAGACAGTTAACTGGCAAAGTGCAGCAATAGGCAGAGGAAAATAGGGAGGAAGATATGCACAATAGGGAGGAGTTTATATCATCAGTCCATTTATCTAAATCAAAAGGTCTCAAAACTTTCCAAAGCCACTGGAAACAATCCTGGGCAAAATTAGCATGGACAGCCCCAAAGAGAGTAGCCTCATCTCTCCTCCATTCTTTATCTTGAAGGAAGCAGTTTGGTGGATGAGGATGATTTTGACAATGGTTTATTAAAGTTAATGTTAAAAATGGAGAATAAAATGTATTGCCTTTCTATTTCAATGCTAGTATTGTATCTATCATTGCACTTACAAACTTACACAGACAATTTTTATGCAGAGATATATCCTATTTTATCCACTTTCTATTTTATCCACTTTCCTATTTTATCCACTTTATCCAACTTTTATGCAGAGATATATCCTATTTTATCCACATAAGTGGTTACCCTATCAGATGGGTGTCAAACTCGATCGCGTCACGTAACGTATTGTGACATATCACAATGTTTTTTGTCTTTGCTGACGTGGGTGTGGCCTGTGCATGACGAATCCGGCCTGCAGGCTGCCAGTTTGACACCCTTGCCCTAGTAGGATGCCTAGTATTCCTATCTTGATTTAGGCATGAGTGAATCCCAATTATCTGCTTAAGACTGCATGCTTGAGGCTGTTTAAAGACAGGAATATGATGCCTAGTTAATAAGAAGTGATTATATTTCCAACTAAAATTTCTTTTCAAGGGGTACCTTCTATTCCACTCCTACACCAGAAACCTAGAACTGCAGCTAACATAAATTGTTCTGTGATCGGCAGGAGCTCAGTTTAAAGGCCTGTGCATATCAATAGTGGCATCCCATCTGCAGGGTGCCATCTGCACTCAGGATCATCCAGAGAGCCAATGCTTAATTAATTCTACTGTAATTTGCTCAAATCGTAATAGATGATAGGTCTGGTCTTCTTTAATTGCTGAGTGCTATTTAGCAGATTTTATCATCACCACATGATTCTTAGCAGGTTGAAGACCAAGTCTAAGCCTTGACTGAGCTCTCTTCTTCATTCAGTGTAAAAGTTCAGCTCACTGCAAAGCTTACTCAGACTGGGAAGCTTCATGGGAAATCTCACCCTGACCAGCAAATAAATAAGAAACAGGCATTCCCTGTGTTCTCAGTCCTTAAACTCTGGAAATTGTGATAAACGCTCATTGCTGCCAATGAAACTCAATCAGTACTTCCTGGTGTGAACAGAGTTCACTTGTCAAAAAATAGCTGGTTTGTGATTCAGCAGTTTAACTCAAAATAAAGAAAAACTGAATAAACAAGGCAAAATAAATTGGGTGAATCTTAATATATTGCATGATCATATAAAGCACATTATCCTAGGTTTTTTAACAGACCAAGAAAGCATATGTGCGTACACTCCTTGGTATATAGGTTACAGGTGCAAACATTTAGTCCAGAGTATGTTTGTTATGGTGCTTAAGGCACCAGGTTAGAAACTTGGAGACTGAGTTTTAGTCCTGCCTTCAGCTCAGAGTGACTTTAGGCCAGTCACTCTCTCTTGGTCCTAGGAAGGAGGCAATGGCAAACCATTTCTGAAAAACCTTGCCATTAAAACAGGGACTAGTCCAGACAATCAACAGGAGTCAAAAACTGATTCAAAAGTGGGCACAAGAGATGGGGTTTTTTTTTTTTGTACAATAGTAACTAGTAGCTCATTGGGTCAGGCTCCAACATTTAAATATATTGCTTCCAAGCAAAAAAACAATGAACATTTTGAAATTGCAAGGGGCTTAGAGCCAATGCAAAGAAGCCAGTTTGTTGGGATGAGATTGTAGTTAATTGCTTATCACAATCACATTCTTTCCTTTTACAATTAAACACTATCTTTCCTGCTATATTTACGTAGGAGGAGAATGAAAACACAGGAAAAGGCAGCATGAGCCTTCACCTCAGGTTATTCATTGTCACAGCTTGTTTATAAGGTCACATGATTTATACAACAAAGAGGGGAAAACAGCTACAAATTTCAAGCCTTTACCATTTTTTTGGGTGGATTTCCGTGTTGACAGATCTATTTCTAAAAACATAACCGAAAAACACCTCCCACACTCTTTGCTGGGTCAGAGACTGATTGAACCACTCCAGAAACACAGATCTCCTAGTGACTTTTTCACAGTTTACAGTTACTTTATTCCAAAGATTATAGAAATTGGCTGACCAGAAAAAATATATGATGACATCATGTTGATACAAAGCTTTAAAACAGCTTCTGAGAGATAGGAATCCTGGATGGTAATAAACTAATCTGCCTAAAGGAGATACTTTAAAGAAATTTGGCAAGGGAAACCTCCTGTGGCTTTGAGTATAGACCAACTTATCTCATCCTAGTGTTTACCAAATATATTAAACCAAACATTCTTAGACTTTAGTTTATTTTATTCAGCAAGCTGCAGTTTAGCCTGATATGTACCGTAGATTCTGACTCTGTTAGAAAGTTTTGGAAATTTTCTTTTTAAAAAAAAATCTTCCTGAAATGCATTGAGACTATATTACTGCTTTTATACATTTGAGTTTCTCTCTTTCTTAACATCTAGTATTTCTCCAGCAACAAAATTTCACCCTTAACTTTTCAAGCATAAATACCTTGGGGGAACTCTACAATTAGCAATTTAGTGTAACATTTTACTTTTATGTGTTCATCTTTTGAATGTTTGAAAACTGCTTGTCATTCCTTGATTCAGTTTAGTCAGTATCAAATGTGAAATCAAATAATCAATTGCCAATCATATGAAAGAACTGATACTATGCCAAAATCTGACAGTATTTTACAATGAGTAGTAGCTGAATCTTTCAGCCCCATGCAGCAGAAGAAAACAGGATGCAAGGGGGACCTATCTATAGAACAATGAGTTTGGGGATTTAATTTAATCTACAAAGTAATTTTTGTTTAATTAGGACAGCACCACCTACTATCTTCTTTCACCTGGAAGAATGGTCATTAATAATAATAATAATAATAATAATAATAATAATAATAATAATAATAATAATAATAATAATAAAGTTGGAAGGGACCTTGGAGGTCATCAAGTCCAACCCCCTGCTCAGGGAGGTAACCCTATACCAGTTCGGACAAATGGCTGTCCAGTTTCTTCTTAAAAACTTCCAGTGTTGGAGCATTCACCGCTTCTGGAGGCAGGTTGTTCCACTGGTTAATTGTTCTAACTGTCAGGAAGTTTCTCCTTAGTTCTAGGTTGCTTCTCTCTTTGGTTAGTTTCCATCCGTTACTTCTTGTCCTGCCTTCAGGCGCCTTGGAGAATAGCTTGACTCCCTCTTCTCTGTGGCAGCCCCTGAGATACTGGAACACTGCTATCATGTCCCCCCTCGTCCTTCTCTTCATTAAACTAGACATACCCAATTCCAGCAACCGTTCCTTATATGTTTTAGCCTCCAGTCCCCTAATCATCTTTGTTGCTCTTCTCTGTACTCTTTCTAGAGTCTCAGCACCACCCCAGGCCACCCCAATGATGCCCTTGACGTGATGGCCCGGTGTCTGGAGGCCATACGGGTCTGGATGGGGAGAAACAGACTCAGGCTCAACCCTTCCAAGACTGAGTGGCTGTGGTTGCCGGCTCCCAGGTATGGTCAGCTGACTCCATCGCTGACTATAGGGGGCGAAACTTTGGCTCCCTCGGAGAGGGTGCGCAATTTGGGGGTCCTCCTGGATCCACGGCTGACACTGGATGACCAGTTGACGGCTGT
>NW_015388033.1:37688-48140 GCF_001527695.2 Protobothrops mucrosquamatus
ACTTGGTTGTTTCAGCGGGCAGGACTGGCCTAGGGGTATTTTAAATTGGTTTTAACTAAATTTTAGTAGAAGCGGCCTATTTAAATATTTATTTTTAATCATTTTCTTAAATTTTGTATTGTATTGTATTAGTTGTTTTTAAACTGGCTGTAAGCCGCCCTGAGTCCTCCGGGAGAAGGGCGGGGTATAAATATAATAATAAAAAAAAAAATTCAAAAAATTCAAATTCAGCATCTTTTTTACATCGTGGTGACCAAAACTGGATGCAGTATTCCAAGTGTGGCCTTACTAAGGCATGGTAAAGTGGTATTAATACTTCACGTGATCTTGATTCTATCCCTCTGTTAATGCATCCTAGCACTGTGTTGGCTTTTTTGGCAGCTGCAGCACACTGCTGGCTCATATTTAAATGATTGTCCACTAGGACTCTGAGATCCCTCTCACAGTTACTACTATTGAGCAAGGTACCCCCTATACTATATCTATACATTTGGTTTTTCTTGCCTAAATGTAGAACCCTACTTTTTTCACCATTGAATTTCATTTTGTTAGATAGCGCCCAGTGTTCAAGTCTGTCCAGATCCTCCTGTATCCTAAGCCTGTCTTCTGGAGTTTTGGCTATTCCTGCCAGCTTGGTGTTGTCTGCAAATTTGATGAGTTCCCCATCTATCCCTTTGTCCAGATCGTTGATGAAAATGTTGAAGAGTACTGAGCCCAGAACAGAGCCCTGGGGCACTCCACTACACACTTCCCTCCATGTAGATGCGGTTCCATTGAGGACCACATGCTGAGTACGGCCGGTCAGCCAGCTACAGATCCATCTGGTGGTGATGCTGTCTAACCCGCATTTTTCTATCTTATCAAGTAGTAGGTTGTGATCTACTTTGTCAAATGCCTTACTGAAGTCCAAGTAAATTATATCCACAGCATTCCTCTGGTCCATTAATTTTGTCACTTGGTCAAAGAATGCAATAAGGTTTGTCTGGCATGATCTAATGAAGGTAATTGCTAAATTGCTCCTATTAAGTCAAGATAAACGTTCAGACAAATAGATTTCCTTTACCATGATGGCAATAATCCATCTAGAGCAGGGCTTTTCAACCAGTGGTACGGGTACCACCTGTGGTACATTGGCACCTGGCAGGTGGTACGCGACCATCCTAGAAAAGTGGTAGCGGGGGAGGGGAATGAGCTGAACTGGTGGCAGCACCACACAAACCTGAGTGAGAGACGGCTGGAGCTGCAGGGCTATCAGGGCTCAACAGAAGTGCCAGGATCAGTGCCGGTTTCCAGCTGATCGGTGCTTCTTCAGGACTGTCAAGGCTCAGTGGAAGTGCCAGGATCAGCACCAGGCTCCAGCTGAGCCCTGAAGAAGCACCAATCAGCTGGAATGTTGCCTTATCTCCAGGGTCTTGTGATTTACATTCAGATGCGTGGCAACTGATTTATATTTATGACGGTCACAGTGTCCCAGGGTCATGTAAAGTGACCAAAACCTGCTGCAGCCACCCATTAGACGGGGGGAATAAAAACCACACACAGCCCACCCCACCCTCGTTGCCAATCCTCAACAGAAATGTTCACAACAATGGAAACCTCGGACAGGAGGAAGAGCGCCGCCAGGTGGGCAGGCAGGTGTCTTGCTTGGCTGTGGCTTGGGGGCACTTTTTTCAGTGCCAATGTACCTTCGAACAGTCACTAAGCGAACTGTTGTAAGTCGAGGACTACCTGTACTTCATCACTTTTTTCCTTTTTTTTTTTTTTTGTTATCAAGTTTTTGACACCTTGATAGTCAACTGGTGGTACTCGGATATTGCCGTATCCTAAAAGTGGTACAATGGGTGAAAAGGTTGAAAAGTCCTGATCTAGAGCAGGCATGTCAAACAGCCGGCCTGAGGGCCGGATGCATCATACTGAAACTGCACCCACCCCATTGCCGGCAATGGGGGAAAAGTCATGATACGTCGCGCAACATCACGTGATGTCGCGAGTTTGACATGCCTGATCTAGAGAATCCATAGGAATAAATAAAGCTAATTAATGAGCATACAACAAAATAGGAGTTAGAGCTACTATTAAGGCCTACTTTGTAGCAGTAAGGACCCTGAAGCTTTAGTACTTTTCTTCCCTTATTACATCCATGGATAGCTGTCCCACAGCTCTGTTTTGGGTAACCCCAGCCCTCTTAGGTAGGGTGACTTGGAGAACCTCTTGCTGGGGGAATATGGAATAATTTGTTCAGCATCTGTTGGACCTTCAGATTTGCTTGCAGTTGGATGCCACTTTTATTGCAATCTGGGAAGAGGTTCTCCACCTCAAAGTAAGGTTAACTCCAGCCCTATTAATTTTCCAAAGTCCTTCAAGATCTGGCTATGTCATCAGGTCTGGGAATCCCATGGAACCAGTGCAATTTTAAGGTGACTCCATTAATAAAGTTAACATCTATTCTCGCTTGTTGACAAGATGAAAACAATAAGGCACGTAGCTGCCAAGTTGTGCCTTTAAAAAAAATTGCAGTGATCATGTTTTACATGCTTATTGTTTTATCAATTGTTGTATGGTGTCCAAAATCTGTTTTTGTGAGATGGATGACCATATAAATTTGATAAACAGCCTCTTGGATAATTCTGATCTAAACTGGAGGGGACATAAGGACCACAATTTACTGGAGAGCACTAATAGTAGGTGCTCTGTACAATTTAAGTAAGGAGCTTTAATCAAAAAAAGATTCAAGATGGTGAGCTCTGCCTGTTGATCTATACTAAGCATGGATCTCACTTGACTAAACACTTTAATATACATTTACATTATATTATACTTTGCAGCTCTTTCTTTGATTCCACATCTACAGACTAACAACCTCGTGGTTTTATTATTCTACTTTTGTCCATTTTACTTATCAATCACCACTTTAACCAAGCTTCACATTTTCTGCTAATACCACTTTCCTACATGCTATCGTTAAAACTTGTGCAAATGTTAATTTAGAGGGTAATGTGTTTTCATTATACCAGATACATTTGTCCACCCCCCTTATTTCTTCACGTTTTTCATGCATTAAATTAATTACCCTTCAGTAATGCAAAATTGAATTTCCTCCTATTCAAAATTATGATCTCATTTGAACAGAACATTGTTTTGTTTGTATGCAGAGAAGTGAGTGAGCAATTCAAAAATCCATCCACAGTTATTTAATTTGTTCTCTCTTGTACTATTGTGGCTTGGTAACCTGCTCTGCATTGAAAGGACCTTAGATACTTTGGCGGCTACTGCTGACATTTATTCCTTGTGACCATCCTATGCTTTCTGAATGGAGAGGCAGGGCTAGTTAAAATATCTGGCTGCCT
Organism: Protobothrops mucrosquamatus; assembly: GCF_001527695.2. Classification (NCBI taxonomy): domain Eukaryota; kingdom Metazoa; phylum Chordata; class Lepidosauria; order Squamata; family Viperidae; genus Protobothrops; species Protobothrops mucrosquamatus. Next base: position 41,036 of record NW_015388033.1, read on the forward strand.
GGAGTAGTCCAGTTACGTGGTTTTAAGGAAATACTCCTGCCCAAGTGAAAAAGGCATATTATCTAGGCTGATCTGGTTTTCCCAAGGAAAAAAAATCCCATGATACAAACAAAGTAAGTAAAGCAGAGAAGAGCAGCAAATGATGCTTGTTTCATAATATGTAAGACCCAAAGCTATCACAGAACCCCACAAGGACCCCCTTCCCTTTACTCAATAGTGAAAATAATGTGATGCTAAATCACAATTTTTTTCTACTTCCTCTAAATCAGCTTCCTCATTTTGCCTGCTGGGAAGGCTAACCCTTACTATAAGGGACAAGCTGCTCTTCAAGCAGATATAACAGCTCTTCCTAAAAGCAGAGCAGAAAATCAGGAATCGCCCTTCTTGCTTTGTCCGGAGCCTTCAAGAAAAGAGAGGCCCTAACACTGCACTTGAAAGTTATTTAGAAAATTTGACACGTCTTTCCACTAAGTTCCAGGTTCACAAACCTGACAGGTGCTCTGTTTCATTTGATTTTGCTTCTGAATTTTTGAAAACTTCAAAACCTGGAGAGAAATGAAAGCGAAGGTCAGGAGCATCTAACAAAGTGAAGAAAGGCATTTGACAGATTAATGGATTCTTTAGTCTGGCTTGCACAACAGACAGTAAAATAAAGAAACAGTGGACTTCAAAAGGGGGATCTAATTTTCACATGCTTCCCTTATGTTAAATGAAAGAAAAACTAGCAAACTTTTCTCCACAATATCTTAATTTTCTATTTGCAGAAATTTTACATAGTGGAAGGAATATAATTCAGTTTGGTCATTTCTACCACTATCTGAAGGTGAATCAATGATTGTATCTTCTTAGCATGCCAAGCGTTTGTTCCTTGTTTCCTCTGTTTAACTTGTCTTCAAGACATTATCCATTGCTTGTCAGCTAAACTGTTTCACAATTCTTTTTGCTTTCTTTTCCCTTTTCCTTTTTAAACAAATATGGTATATGCATGTCTGTACAGGGCAAGAGAAACAAGAATTCTCTAAATGAGCAGAGCAAGCAGACAACCATCGATATTCAGAACTGTGGAAATCAGTAAACAAGATAGAACACAACTCAGAAAACCCATTCTTTCCTGCACATGTGATATAATAACAGTTCAACTTCAGGTTAACCATATTAGATGCCCCTCAGAAAAGCTGACCAGGAAGCAGATAACATGGGCCTGCTGTTAGACACAGTGAGAAAAGGAGATTAGCTAAGGCTGGCACAGTGAATTACTTGAGGGTGAGCACTAGCACTGCATAGGTTGTTCTTACTTTCCAGACTTAGAGTTGATACGCAGTATGCACATTAGTGCATCATGGGAGGTTAAGTACATTATGCAAAAGATACTCAGAGGAGGGTTTCCTGGGAATTCTTAAGACACACACAAGGAAGAGAGGTACAGTCTTTAAAAAGAGAAGATCCCATGTTTAATCTTTGGCATATCTAGGGAAAGGATTCAGATTCCATATGCCAGGAAAAATCTTGTGTGGAAAAGTCTGAAGAGCTATCAATAATGCATTGCACAAAATGAACAGTGTGGCACATTACAGACATCCTATTTTCCAAATACTACAGATTTCCATATTAATAGAGCTCTTGATTTGTATACGAATGTTTCCCAGATTATTCCCGGAAGGCTGGAACATTTCCTGCCTGAACTATACAGAGCTACAATAAATCAAGGGTGGAACTCCCATTATTAGTGGTGCCCCTCCTTACCCAACTTCATTTTTAGTTCTTTTATTTAAAAATAAATGACAAGTTAGCATACTCAAAGCAAGGTACAACCTCAAGCAATATATTTTATTTTAAGTAAAGCTCTGACCCTCATTTCAGCCACCAAAACATTCCCAGAAAATACTAGGTAGCTACAATCTGATACTTTGTTTGCAAGTAAAGATAAACTGGGAGGAGGAGGAGGAGGAGGAGGAGGAGGAGGATCTATTGTAAATATCTCCTCTAGACTTACCATGTGATAGGCATTTTGTGAAAGCATTAGACGTATGCTCTCAAAATGCCAAATGTAAATATCAGGCCAAAAAGGTTGCCTACTCCTCATACAAATAGTGAGTCAAGAGAAGCAGTCTGGTGCAGTGGTGAAGAATAAGGCTAGCAACCAGGAGACTGTGAGTTCTAGTCCCTCCTTAGGCACAAAGCCAGCTGGGCCATCTTGGGTTAGTCACTTTCACTCATCAGTAGGAAGGAGACAATGGCAAACCCTTTCTGAAAAATCTTACCAAGAAAACTGCAGGGACGTGTCCAGGCAGTCTCTGAGAATCAGACATGATTGAATGGAAGGGGAAAAAATGAGTCAACAAACTGATTCAGCATGGTGTACCAACATGTGTCTCAACAGTAGGTAACACCTGGCTGACCTTGGGTTCAGAAGTTAAGCAAACCTATGTCTCGTTAGAATTTGGGTGGAAGATTATAAAGGTACTCTGGAAACTAAAAAAAAATTTACAGAGGGATAGAATCAAGATCATGTGAAGTATTAATACCACTTTACAATGCCTTGGTAAGGCCACACTTGGAATACTGCATCCAGTTTTGGTCACCGCACTATAAAAAAGATGTTGAGACTCTAGAAAGAGTACAGAGAAGAGCAACAAAGATGATAAGGGGACTGGAGCCTAAAGCATATAAGGAACGGTTGCTGGAATTGGGTATGTCTAGTTTAACGAAGAGAAGGACGAGGGGTGACATGATAGCAGTGTTCCAATATCTCAGGGGCTGCCACAAAGAAGAGGGAGTCAAGCTATTCTCCAAAGCGCCTGAAGGCAGGACAAGAAGCAACGGATGGAAACTAATCAAGGAGAGAAGCAACCTAGAACTAAGGAGAAACTTCCTGACAGTTAGAACAATTAACCAATGGAACAACCTGCCTCCAGAAGCGGTGAATGCTCCAACACTGGAAGTTTTTAAGAAGAGATTGGACAGCCATTTGTCCGAAATGGTATAGGGTTTTCTGCCTGAGCAGGGGGTTGGACTAGATGACCTCCAAGGTCCCTTCCAACTTTATTATTATTATTATTATTATTATTATTATTATTATTATTATTATTATTATTATTATTATTATTATTATTATTATTATTTTGCAAACCACTGTACAGCAGCCAAAACAACTACATGGGCATGTTTATGAAGTCCCCATGAATCAAGCTTGATTGAAGGGTATTTTATCCACAATTGTTAGTTTCTTCACCTTTGGGGTAAAATCAAAAATACATTGGGTTTTTTTAAAAAAAAAATCATACTGGTCTTCCATTCTTCCTGTTTTAGCAACAGAATAGATAGAGACATAAATATCAGGTTTATATCCTGTATATAGTTCCTTGAATGGCTACTCCAGGAATGTGTTTGATGTCAGCCCTCTGAACAGTGCTGCCACTATATCACACACCAGTTTGAAACAAACAAAGCTGGATAAACTTTTCCAACTCAAAGATTAAGAAAAATCATCACTGTATTTTGCCTCAAGATATGGCTCTCTCAGTTGTACACTATCATTTGAGCTGCTTCCATCTGGAGGCTTCTTATTCTTATGCTAGACTGCAACTGTAACTAAGCCCAAGGTCAACCTTCTTTCTTCAGCCATCTGTGATAGCAACACATTCCCCTTCCTGATTTATACAGCATATGTAAGTGTGACAGTTGCCCTTGGAGAATTACAGTATGTGGCAGTATGAGATAATCAACTGATAGGCCTGCTTGTTAAAATGTTATGTGGCAGTCCTTTGTTCACAGCCAGGCGTAGCACACTTAGCAAGATCAAGCACACCAATGATGTTCCATTATACTCCCTCAAAATACATCAGTTTGGCTTGGGGTTCTTTTACATGTTAACTTTTTTGCCCCACCCTCAGCCCAAATATAAGAAATATTGTCAAGTGGCAAGGTATAACTACTTAGATGTGGGCTTCTGGAAAAAAAATATAATGTTTCCTCATCCTTTAACCCAAAAGTTCATCTGACTTGTTTGCAACATTAACAAGCGTTTTAAATCTAACACACATCTTTTGAAGATGATGTCTAAATCCTCCCAGACAAAGAGCTTAAAGGACTCTTGTTTGTTTTAATTTATTAGCTGCCCAACTCCAATGGACTCTTGGTATTCATCTAGACCAACCTTTTGCTTAGTATTATGATTATCATTAAATAATCAGCATGAATTTATGTGCACTTCACTGAAGAACCACAGAATACTTTACCAAACATTGAAATCAATCTAAAATCCTGATTAAGAACTGAGTGAGATTAGATCAAAAATAAGAGCCTTCTCTCATCGTTGTAATGTTAGTAGATATAATGATCAACTCCTGCATATATTAATTAAATGTGTGGGGGGAGGGCGTGTAGTTGTGTAAGAGGTAAGGTCAATAATTTTGCTCCTTATCTATTGGAATTAAAACCTCTGATAGCTAATGATAGTTTTATAAGTCAATTTAGTCTTCTCTTAAGACTATCCAAGTTGGTAGCCATCACTACATCATATTGTGATGCATATTGTGAGCAAATTGTAGTTTTACTATGCACAGGTTTCTCCTTTTTTTCTGTCCTGATACTCCAACCATTTAGTTCCACTGGTTGATCACAGGTCTTAAAGGACTTGCCATTATTATTACTTACAATTAAATAATTTACCACTATTATTATTAGAAGAGAAAATGAGCTTCCCTATTCACTTTTTTTTCTTTCTGCAAAAATTAATATACCAGTATCACACTCCTCTTCCCCCTATTTTTCCAAATGAAAAGCCTGGGGGAGGAAACCAGATAATAGCATTAAGCAGCTTAGTATACTCTAACTTTAATAAATTAAGCTCAATCTGTGACCCAGAGTGTCCCAGGAATCTAGCAATTCGTCTGTGATCACAAGCTGTAAATCATATATACCCAAAAAGTAGAAGGCTATTGTAACTATTTTGAAAACACCTCTTCAATGCAAAAAGTAGAGTGAAAGAAACATGGAAGAGTTATCTTTTTTATGTTATTCTCAAAAGAACACAGTCATCCATATTTATCCTTCCAGGACCCAGAATTATTAAACTAATTATGTGCCTACAATCAAAATTTCGAATGTTCAGTTTTCCCTAAGCTGGCTCTTTCTAGATGTGTTGAACTGCAATGCCCACAATTCCCAATCACCATAATAATGGTTTCTGAAAATGTGATCACCACAATTTCATAAAGGTTTTCTGCAAAGTATTGTACTCTCCTCCATTAAAAGGTTACTTACTGTTGTTTTCATATTACTGATGACAAAATCTAAGTCTCAAGACAAGATAACTATCCTAAGGTAGTTTTTAGTTGTGGCCACTGGAAGTGTTCCAATGAGAATCCCAGCCTACAACTACATCCCCCCCATGTGCTTTATAATTCCACCAGGGAGTAATATTGCCCACTGCAAAAGTGCTCCAGAAGAATATCTGGCATAGACAATATCTTTAATATCATCCACATTTGGTAATTACATAGATATGGACAATCCAGTAATAAGAGAAATATTTTTCAACCTGGGACATCTCCTTATCTAGCACCCTTACTAAGATGGCATCCCATATGTCACCTTCATATGTTGAACCTGAAGTTCTGAAAAGGAAATAGTGCTGTGAATATGTATAAGCTCATGCGCTGAAGACCTTGCATTAGGGAAACAACAGAAGAGAATATCTGTAAACTCATATTTCAACTCTAGAGTCCCTGGTGCTGTCTGAGCTTGGTTGTTTATTTGCAGATCATTACCCACCTAAGTAGTAGCTTTATCTAGTTGCAAGCAAACAACCAAGCTCAGAGAGCACAAGAACTCCACAGTAGGGAACCATGAAAGGAGCACAGGTAGTCCTCAACTTACGACCACAATTGAGCCCAAAATTTCTTTTGCTAAGTGAAACATTAGTTAAGTGAGTTTTGCCCCATTTTATGACTTTTCCTGCCACAGTTGTTAAGTGAATCACTGCAGTTGACAAGTTAGTAACCCGGTTGTTCAATGAACCTAACTTCCCCATTGATTTTGCTTGTCAGAAGGTCACAAAAGGTGATCACGTGACCTTGGAACACAGCAACGGTCATAAACATGAGCCAGTTGCCAAGCATCTGTATTTTGATCACATGATCATGGGGATGCCGCAATAATCATAACTGTGAAAAATGGTCATGTCACATTTTTCAGTGCCATTGTAACTTTGAATGGTCACTAAACAAACTACTGTCAGTCAAGGACTACCTATATTTGAATATATCTTCCCTACTAAATTAGTAGCAATAGTAAAGTTTATTTACACTTATTGAGCAATCAGATGTAGCAAAATCTAATGCAAAAGGGAATTAAAAATAAGAATAAAGTGACAAGTAAAAAAGCTGAACCAGTACAAGGGAAAAGATTAATAATTCAACCTGTTAATATGGTGTAGAAGGATTAATTGAGGCTGTACATGTTTTCATTTCTGGGTCCTAGACCTCAAATCTTAGACCTGTTAATTAGCAGCCTAATTAACAATCAGAGCAGTTTTAAATATTTGGTGGGTATTCTATGTTAGATAAAATCTGAGAATGTATCTTCATGGCTATTGAAGGTGTTATTTACTCCAACAATCTACCAGGAAAAATGAGATCTATACCTTATCTGCTCTGCACAACAGAAAAGGCTTTATTAAGGAAGTTTATAAGTCCCTATAGAAACTGCAATATAATAGGGCAGGGTATACTTCCTCTATTGAGTCCCTGTTGAGTCAAAATATTTCCCACTTCTTATATGAGCACAAAACTATGCTGTTATAAAATTGGCTGTCCTCTTCATCATGCCTATCCTGATTCAGTTGCAACACCCTGCTGGATCATGTTAACCTGATTTAAAAGTGAGACTGTTGCTATAGACAAAGCAGTTTGTGTTCTCCTTTAGTCTTGTGGCTGTTCCTGGCAGTGGAAAAACATCCACCAATCAGGGCATTGCAGCAAAAATGGGGTTAGTCTGATGTTACTGAACCATTCCTCAATTTCGGAAGTCTATTTAGACTCGTCTAAGTTATTATTATTATTTATTATTATTATTATTTCAATTTATATCCCGCCCTTCTCCC
>NW_015388033.1:48265-70075 GCF_001527695.2 Protobothrops mucrosquamatus
ACTGGCAACCAGTGCAGCTCGCGCAGCAGCGGCGTTACATGGGAGTGACGAGTCCCTCCCAACACCGCCCGCGCGGCCGCATTCTGGACCAGTTGAAGCCTCCGGGTGCTCCTCAAAGGGAGCCCCATATAGAGGGCATTACAGTAGTCCAGGCGGGAGGTGACGAGGGCATGAGTGACTGTGCGCAGAGCGTCCCGGTTTGTCTTCCTCTTCTCCCACACCCTATTAGGCATTTCACAAGTTCCAAATGATGTGAAATAAATACATCAATGAGAAAATATCTTCTAATCATAAATGAATGTGTAGGTATGTGTGTGTGTATGTATGTGTATACACACACATACACACATACACATGCACAAACACACCAAAAAAACCCTGAGCTGTGCCAAGCAGATTTTTTATTCGGTCTGTACAATTAGACACACACAGGGAGATTGCAGGGAAGAATCACCCAAGTAATCAGGGATGTAGACACTGTCATGACTGTTCAGCTAGCTAGCTCTTTAAGAGCTGGATAATTGAAACTGATCGATCGTTGCGCAGCCTTGTCTCTTAACTGCGAGAAAATTATTGAAACAAATTCAGAGACACTTGCAAATAATAATCAAGAGCCCAGTTTATTTTCAGGGCAAAGCAAGGATGCTGCCTTTTAAGACAATCTTCACTGATGCCATTTTAAGGTAACACAAAATGTCTTCCTTAAATAAAGCAATGGCAGCTTGCTCTTCCTTCCTCTAACTAGACTGAAGCCTATAGAGGAATTGATTTCAAAATAGGGAGGCAGGGGAGGGGTGCGTCCTGTGAGAAATGAACCCAGAAAATAATACTGACTGAAAGGGCAAATGCTGGACGAGAAAGGTTGGGACAGATTCTGACTAGTGACCAGAGGGAAGAAAGCATTCCTGCACCTCCCACTGTGCCCATAATCTATACCTGCTCACACCCATGAGTTACTTCACCTTTTCTTTCTAAGTGCATGAGTGGCAAATCATCATATATTTTAATCCATCAGTGCTGTGACACATAAATAATGACATAAATCAAATCAATTCAACAAGTGGTCAGTTTTGTCTAATTAAGGGAGAAATTTGGGTCATTAAGGTTTATGGTGCCCTCACAGGGCCTACACACAAATAAATGCTATAGAGAGTAATAGATATTCTGAAGCTAGAACTACAATTATAGTAGAGTCTATTATGATCATTGTCAGCCAAAGGTAAGGATTTTTTTAATGCCCAGTTATTTGGAGTACTACATTCTGCTTCAAATCATGCTTTCTCAAAAGGAAATCTCTCACTTCTAAACTGTATAATTGTGGAGAAAATTATGAACATATCCAAGGAACAACAACAGAAGAGTACATGGGGTTTTTTTATTACTTGTTATTTCTTATACTCAGTAAAATGTGTTTCAGTCTGCATCTCTCATTTTATCATCAATGCAGAAAGAAATAGTAAATCTCCATCCAGTATACATTTATGCATTGACAGTTCTCCATAGTTCTAACACTAACAGTTGGCTGAGATTGGCTTATTTCCCAAAAAATAACACAAGAGTGGAACTGATAAGTATTTTGGATGGAAGACCACTAAGAATTAAAAGGTCTCTGGTTTGGGCAGGAAAGGTGAAGACAAACTGATTTTATATTGTTGTCCCAAAAATACCATGGAGTCACCAGAAGTGAAGTTCAGACTAAGAATGTCTTCACTTTCTACACAGAATATTACAAAATTCTGTGTAAGAATTTCTATGGTATATCTTAAATCTAAAGTGATGTGTTTGCAAGCTATTCTGGTGTAGAAATATTTTTGCAGTAGGAACTGGGGTTAGTCAGCCTTACAGCATTCTTCAAGAGCTACAGTACATAGCTGGGTGGGTCTAGGGATGAAAAGCAGCAGCAGGGTTTGTGTCAAGAATAACATATCATCCTTTTTCTTGCTTCAGAATGTCTGATATGTAAATTTAAAGCCTCTCTTTCCTTTTCCAGGTTTCTTTTAGGATTCTTTGGAGGAGGCAACAAGCTTTAATCTAGCCTCTTCTCAGCAATCCCAGCACGTTGGCCAATCTGGAAGGACAATAGTGCAAAAAGTTGATTCTCACAGGGATTGAATAGACAACATTGAAAGTGGTCAGCTGCAGGGTGCCTACAAGCCATTTGCTACAGGATCACTATCCTGTGGCTTGCATGATGTCATAAGTCTCATACCATTTGCCATCCAGTTCTGCTTTCCAAACCATTATTTTTCAGCTGACTGGGGAAAGTCAATCTGTGAACAAGGTCCATAACATTCAGTTGGATTTACTTTCAAGTAAACATTCAAAGTCCACTAAGCATATTAGTGATATTTTTCTGGTTTCTTTTTTCTGTCATACACTAATTTATACCTATAAACTCAGCACTATCCACCTCACAGGCTTGTTGTTATGGGGAAAATAAGAGGAAGGAATATTATGTGCATTTGCTACCTTGAGTTATTTGAAAAATAATGAAGGTGGAAAATAAACAAACAAACAAATATCAATTTTAGGAACACAGGCATAAAGATTAAGCAGAAAGCAGTCAAATCATATTTCTGTTTCAATTGCCAGAACAGTGGGATTGCAGTTCACATTTTGGATGGTTGCTCCATGCATGGTCTGTGGAGATTCTCAGTCATCCAGGTCATGATTGTCCCAAAGATGCTTTTCCAAAAAGCAACTGGACTTTCTTTATTTTTCCTTGAAGATGTTTTGTGAACTGAACTGAACAAGCTTCTTGGATGAAAAGTGAAATGTCTTCAGGGAAAAACAAAGGAAGTCCAGTTGCCTTTTGAAAAAGCACCTCTGGGCTCCATACAAGGGATCTCCAATAAGCTGAGCCTTCTTGGGTCATTATATGAAAATGTCTCCTCATAAGTGTGATCCTCCAGCTGTTCTACCATGACAACTAGAGCACTCATTCTTCACCCCTCATTGTCAAAACCTTGAGTGGCATTATTAGCCTTGGATTCCATTATTTCTTTATATTGCAACTTTCATTTATCTGCTTCAATATTTTATCAAGAGCAATATGTTTTATTTATTTTAAGCCTTAGTCCTATTTGCAGTTCATATTTTCCAAGCCAATGGATTTCATCGGCATTTACCTATGATTTGCCTTCCTTCTTTTACCTGTACACAGACTCCACAAAGCATATTAAGGCAAGGTAGAACATAGTCATTCGTCTGAGGAATGAGAAAAAGCAAGCATTTAACATTGTTACAAATATATGAAGACAAAAAGTATGCATTTAAGCATGTGGTTGATAAACTAAGGTTCCCAAACATATTTCTTTTCATTTATTTATGCAAACATTACATATCTACATAAGTAGGGCTAAATTGAACAGTGCATTTGAATTTAAATTATATATTGCTGTTAAAAATAGATAGAAGTGAGCAATCAATAGCGTTTATTCAGAATATCTTCAAGCTTTCAGTCTGAGATAGTAAATATCACAACATCACGGTTTCACCTTATATAGCAGATTTCATATCTTTGAGGCATCAGTAGTACTTGCACCAGATGACGTCCATGTTTCTCAACTGCTCAGCACATTTGGCATTTTGACAGTGTATCCTAAGTGCTCCCACAAAATGGCTACTATGGTGAACAAGCTTTGGTAGCCAAGGTTACCAAATTTACTAGGCCTGTGCAAATCAGACTTGATTCAATTCAGATTGAAGATTAATGTTTTACAAATTCAATTTAAAATAGCAATTCCAGGTTGAAGGGCAATCCAATTCAGATTAGTTACTCTAAGATTGGATTTGATTATGTAGTGCCCAGGCTATAATGGGAAAACATCAAAATGCCTAAAGCTGCTTCATTTTTTGGCAAAACTGGATGAAAATAGGAGGGAATGTAGAGCCTTTAGTCAGCTTCACCATGTTAAGTTTTAACTGGGTATCTTCAAGAGTTTTACTATAGTACATTTTTTCAAATATCCCCCTGAACATTTTTCAGGGCACATACAGCAAAAAAGACAAAAAAACCATCCAAATAGAAAATGGCACTTTTCAATATTGCAAAAAAATATCAGATTCCAATTTAAAGACACAAACTATCAATAGTTGCTTTCCACTTTTTTTTTTTTTTTGAGGTGCTAGGCTTGCAATGGCACTGATGAATGGCCACTGACTTTTTCTCAAGGTGGTGAAGAGGATGATATAGTGAGGTACAATGCCAAAGAAATAGGGACACCATTCATTGCCCATCCCAATCTCTAATTTTAAAGCAGTAAACATTTGTCCTTGTACCTGTTAGTATTAGCCTGCCACATATTCATTCATTATCAAAAGAGTCAAATCTGCTTGACTTGTATCACTTTTAAAAGCTAGTTCAGCCTTGAACTCATAAATGAAAATAGCAGTAGTTGAGCTGAACTCTCACTTGCATTGGCCAGCCCAGTATAGAAGTGTAACATTCTGCTAGTATAAGAGAGAGTTCTACAAAAAAAAAGCTGAAGAGCTCAGAGCAAATGATATCCAAAGAGATCTTAGGTGTCTCACCTTAAAAGATATGGAATTGAAGTTACAACATTATCCATTTTCTGTAACAGAAAGCTGTGAAAAAATCATTGAACCTGTGAACCTTTTGAAAATCTACGAAGCACTTAGATCCCACCTTATATTTGAAGTGTTACTTCAAAGCAGATCCTTGCCTTGACTTATGAATCTGCTTCTATGAGATAATTCAGCTGGACTTTCATTGAACGTTGAAGCTTTCCTTCAATGCTTTGCACAGTCCTACAAAATACCCATTTAACAAGAGGCAAAATGGTACACCCAGTAACCTCCCAGAATGCTTTCTATATGTGAGAATATTTTTATCGTTTTTCTGCAGCTACTCACTATTTTTATTTTCTAAGAGTAGTTTGCATCTATCTGGAGTTTAGGGACATTCTTGAAAATAAAATAGAAGATGATATTTGGAGTTGAAGCATGCAACTTCCTATTTAAATAATTTAAATGAATGATGGTGATGATGATGATGATGATGATGATGGTGATGATGATGATGATGATGATGATGATGATTTTAAAATTAAGTAGAGATAAGGAGCTTGGTAGATGCTAAGTTGTCAATAACCCCCCCTCTTTTTTTTACAAATCTTCAAGCATTTAAAGAATGGCAGAAGGTCCCCTCTAAGTTTCTCTTTTTCAGACTCAACACTTTTTTTTTCTCCTATACACACCTAACAATGTATTTGGTACTTATTAATAACTTTACAGTACTTATTAATAGCTTTACAGTAGCAAAAGCTGCACTAAATGAATGAGAAGCGTGACCATGTTCATCTGCCATATTCACTGTTTTCTTATTTTGAATCCCTAAACAATTATACAGAAATAGAAATAATGCACTCAATTTATAGAAAGACAACATGTTTCTTTGGATCACATAGAGATTGTATGATTTTCTGTTCTGCTAGAAATTTCATGATCAAATCTTTGTTTTAGCAGACCTACAGAGAACAGTTTGGTCCATTACCTGGTTGCTCAAGTCTCCCCTAGAAAAAGTCCAGTCCAAATTCCTGGAGTAACATTTCAAGTGCCCTGCTGTGTCTCTAACAATGAAGACAGAGGTCAGAATCCGACTCTTAATTTTAGCTACTAATTAAAACTTGTCTTCTTACCTGAGGGCCTTGCCTCCCTGATGCTCTCAGGCAGGCATGTCAAACTGCCGGCCTGCGGGCCGGATGTGTCACGCCGAAACCGCACCCACCCCATTGTCGGCAATGGGGGAAAAGTTCCGATACGTCGCGCGACGTCACATGATGTTGCGAGTTTGACATGCCTGCCCTCAGGTAACTATAAGTCTTTCTAGATGAATCCTCTTGTAAGCAAATTACAGACATATAGTCTCCACAAGTACTAAAATGGGACTATGAACAACCAATATAGTTTATTGAATAACATATTACAAATATGGAATGTAGTGTCAAACTGATGTAGGCAAAACTCTTAAATCATGGCCTGGTTGCGAATAGGCCATGGCCTGGTGATGGGCTGTGGCCCAAGTGTTGGGGACCGCTGATCTAGTATATTTTAATTAGGGTAATTGAGTAATGTTCTAATATTACCTTGATTTTATCTATTTTATCTCTATTCAGGATTAGGTAGCCTAGTATATATTATTATAACTTTGACTTTTTATTATTTTGTGTAATTTTGTGTAATTTTGATTACATTCTGATTGGATTTGTATATTTCTCCCACTTTGTCTTATGATTTCCTAATAAGCACATTTCCTGCAGATATGCTACCAAAGAAGGGTGGCTCTTGCAACTGAGGGAGTCATATCTCCTTCAAATAATGTAAGAAAAAAACACCAGATATTTCTTTGAAATTCAGCTTTTACACCTATACTGTACAGCCTGTTCAAGTGTGTGTGTGCGTGTGTGTGTGTGTGTGTGTGTGTAAAATAGAGCTGGAAGGGACCATGGAGGTCTTCTAGTCCAGCCCCCTGCTCAAGCAGGAGAACCTATACCATTTGAGACAAGTGACTGTCTAGTCTCTTCTGAAAAATCTCCAGTGATGGAGCGCCCAAGATTTCTGAAGGCAAGCTGTTCCACTGGTTAATTTTGCAATAGAGATGAGAATGTTATGCTTTAGCCTTAGATTCATGTGTCAATCACATTTGATCCTTGAGCAGGCAATTGATCTGATATTGATGGTATACTTCCACTACTCTAAGATTAGATTAACATTACATGTTCCATCTGCAGTCCCCTTACGAATGCATCCCAAAATTTCTCCTAGTGCAAAATTCTGTCAAAAAGTTTCTGACTAGGGCTGGCCCTTTGGAATATATGGTTCCTAATGCATGTTCCTTCGTTAGCTGTTCTTAAAGTATTTGTTTGTGTTAATTTATGTACTGCTTGCTAACTAACCAAAGCAACTCTAGGTGGTTTTAATTTAAAATAAATTAAAAGAAATGCAAGTTCAGATATAAGATCTCATTGCTTCATCTCCTTTGGATCTTTTGGACCCAACTCACCTGGTTCCACAATCCTATCCAGTATAATAGATGTTCTTTATTTCAGGCAATATAATAACATAGTGTGCTTTACTCTCAAACTTCAGTCAAATAAGCCTAATGTAAACTGCAAACACTGACATTCTCAAAAAAAAAAAAAGGCCGATGCATAACTTTTTTTGAAAAAAAGTGAAAACAATTCAACAGAAAAAAAGGGAAAAGAAGTTAGGGTTTGTTTCTTTACTTTTTCTTTTTCTGTTATTTTAAAAGCAATAAAAAGAAATAAAAAAGCAATCCTAATGCGAACTGACAGTTTAAGATGAACAGATCAGAGATTACCCTGTTGCTCTCAGAAAAATTTCTGGAATATCCCTTCAAGTACAATAAACAACCTTTTCTGTAACTGTGTTTACTTCCTTTGTAAAAGAAATGTCAGACTTCATTCTTCATATTTATAGAGGCTCTCAGATAATATGAATGCATGATTACAAGTTTTCTCAATGTATTTTCCAGGCATTAAAATATCTCTAAAATAAGAATGTGCTGCAGTACAATTATTCTCCCCTTTATTTCATATTCAAATTGCCAAAATTCAATGGATACAAACTGAGTTAATACTAGATTTCATCTTAGTGGGAATGGTACTATCCTTCCTATCAATAAGAAATGAATATCTAATATTTCAAATCCATATTTAAATGTACCTTTAGAAGATTGGAAAAGGTAATTACAATATTTAGTTCCTTACTTTTTTCATCTTCTCTCATTGTTAATTCACTTTCTTTTTAAGCATTTTAAGAAACAGGAAGTTTCAGGATTTTCTACTATTACAGAAGTATTGTAGAGATGGAAATATTAAATATTACTACGAGATATATTTTGTAAAAGAAATTATCATGCATCAGCGTGTTTTCAGTTATGTCACATTCAGTCATTTTTTCATAAGATATCTAAATCCAATCAGAAAAGACCATTAGCAACATTTGAAGAAAAGTGTGCATATACTTCATTTAATAGCATGGAATCTCATCAATGTCAAATAAAATTCTTATGTTAAGTATTACAGGTTATCTTGGAAGTCTTAATAAAGTCTGTCACATAATAAAGTATTTGAAGACGATGAATCTCACTAGAACTCTTTGTAGGATAAAATTCATTTAAGTCTATTTCATGAGTAACCAAGAATATACTATCAAGATTATGCAAACGTGGCATTTCACTTCTCAAAAACTATGCAATAAAAATCTTCTTTTTTTGACAAATTGGTACCTATCATGACCTTTGGTGGCAGTACCCAATTAGACTACACTTTCAACTAAAAGATTTCAAAGGTACTAAGAAAATCAGTTAATAATCTTTTCCAATGAACTCTGCTATTGTTTTGTACTCTGTATTTCCTAAAATGTATAAATTGATGAAAAACAAGAAACTGAATAAATTCCAATTGTTAAACCTTTCATTGGATCAGCAGTATTTAAAAGTTTTAAAAAGTTCTCTAGCTGAATAGTGACAGGATGAAGAGCTTAGAAAAAACAGTAATGAATGATACCAGAAATATACTGTTAACAATATTATAATAGCAATAGCATTTAGGCATATATACTGCCCCATAGTGTTTTACAGCACTCTCTAAGAAGTTTACAAGGTAGAAACATTATTTGCATATTGGCCCCAACAATCTGGCTCCTCTTTTTATTAACCTCTGAAGGATGGAAGGATGAGTCAACCTTGAGCCCCTTCAGGATTGAACTCCAAGCTGTGGACAGAGTGGGCCTTCAATATTGCACTTTAATCATTGTGCCACCAGGGCTTGATAATAGATCATATTACTTTTTAATCTATTAGAATCTAATAACAGCTCTGTGCAAATTCCATTTTGGATAGAAATACAGATGTGGTATTTATAAAATTGGAAGGTTATATACGTATACATGGGTCTATTTTGTCATTAGATTCTCTTTTTTTGAATCTGTTTTTTCATTTTGCAAACAAACATAAAAAATATAAAACATTGCTATTATCCAAATGTCATGGCTAGAACAAATCAATACTAACTTGACCATTTGGGGTTTAGTACTGAGAGAGCTCTGTCATATTTGTAAATGACCTGTGGCAGAGCTGAGATAGCAAGTACTGCATTTATTTTGTGCCCCTTGACCTCTCAGCAGCTTTCAGTATCATCAACCAAAGTATCTTTCTGAGTTGGCTGCATGAGTTGGAGGCTGAGGGCACAATTTTATGGCAGTCCTCTTCCTTACTCAGGGGCCATCCTCTTTTCCTTACTTTTCAACATTTACACAAAATCACTGGATGAGGTCATCAACCATTTGTGATTTGGTATCATAGGTAATACCCAATTATATCTTTCAACTCTGGACTCCAAATGAAGCTGTTGAAGTTCTGTCACCATGCCTGAAGTCTGGATAGGTTTGGATGGGGAAGAACTGTCTCCAACTCAATCCTATCAAGGCCAAATGGCTGTGGATTTTTGTATGTCCAGATCTGAGCATATTTCATCTTTAACTTTGGATAGGGTGGCACTTCTCCATTGAAGGGTGGTACACAACTTGGGTGTCTTCCTGGATTCACAGCTCCTGTTCAATGAGCAAGTGGTAGCTGTAACCAGAAATGATTTTGCACAGCTCCATGTGATCAAGAGACCCTTCAGACAATCACTCATGCCTCAATTGCCTCATAACTTGACTACTGCAATGCACTCTATATGGGGTTTCCCTTGAAGACCGTTTGGTGGGAGGGGAAATGAAGCCAGATAAATCTACCAATCTCTTTATTTCACTTATCCTGCACTGAAACAGTTGACAGCACCAATCACGGAGGACAGGACCTCAATTTTTATACTTGCATCCTTTTTTTGTTGACTCAAGGACTGATGGATAGCATTTTAACAAGGCCATCTGGCTGTGCACTTAACCAAGTGAGGCTTGCAATCAGCAGTAACAGAAGTATGACATGCTAGGTGGAAAATTCAGAAATGTTTACAATGTTATTGCCAATACAAACAAGGAAAGGCATCCTTCCTGTGCTGAGGAACTGTGTTAAGGATTTATTACTCATTTTGAAGTATTACAGGGAAAACTGGCTGTTGTCAGGAAAAAAAATATGGAGAATCTTCAAAAACAGTTTGCAAATGTTTCTATTTCATTCTCAGAAATGTTATTTTACAACCTACACACAGCCCTACTCTGTGGAATTTCAGTATTGTTAGAATTCTAAGGGTGGTGTGGTGGCTTAGAGGTTAAGACGCTGGATTTATCGGTTGGAAAGCCAGCAGCCCAAGTTCAAGACCTGAGCTCCATGTGACGGGGTGAGCTCCCGTCCTTGCCCCAGCTCCTGCCAACCTAGCAGTTTGAAGGCATACAAATGCAAGAAGATAAGTAGGTACACTTCTGTGGAAAGCTAACAGCGCTCCATGATGTCACACTGGCCACATGACTGCAGAAATGTCTTTGGACACTGCTGGCTCAATGGCCTTGAAACAGAGATGAGTACTGCCCCCTATAGTTGGCAATGACTAGCAGAGTAAAATCCTCCTGTACCTTGCAAGCTTGTTTTGGTTTTAAACATTAATGGCCCAAGTATTAATGAAGTACTGAAAGGCTGCTCCTGGAAAAGAGAAAGCTGGACACCATGTTCCTGGTAGTAGCTATCAAGAGATGAAAACAAGGCTGGCTGACTAGTTTATTGACAACTCCACAAAAGTTTCTGGCTGTCTACAAAACATGGAAATATAAAATTGTGAAGACCATAAAAACTATCTTGCACAACTCTAGCCCAGCATACGTATAAACAATCTCTCTTTGAATCATCATAAATTGACTGTCATGAGGTAAAGCTCCATTCTGAATCCCTTCCAAAATACTATTAGCAAGACACCATCATGATCAACTATTCCACAATAGTGGTAGTTATACAGAAAATCTCTGTGGCCTTGCCCTCCTCTCCTGATCTCACAATGAATGAACCAAATGGGTTAATTTCTATCTAAATCAGACCTTCCTGCACGTTGTTACATTCCAATCTATTAAAGGTGTTATTGATCAAACCCAGCAGTTTGAATCATATTCATAAGTCTAGTAAAAGTCAATGTAGCATCCACAAAACTGACCTTATAGAACACTGGCAATTCTCTTCTGCCATAAGTCAGCTGAATTCAGTTATAGAAACCAACTGAAATTTCTCAGCAGTCCCCTATATATAGCATTATATTAGTTACTTTGAGAGGTACTAGGGCCAAAGGGTTTCATGCAATAGAAAAGGAGATGTGATGCACCAGCAGAAGCTGGATAACACTGTGAGCCCCACATGCCTATCTAAGCTGTTACTGTGAGTATAAAAGTCTCATAATACTTGAGTCACACCATTTGCTCTTTTGAGGAGTGCTTTCCTATCCTAAGTTGTCTCTGGAGCAGGACGTGCAGATGGTTTCCGAATAAACAGCCCCTTTGTGTTTCAAGGATTCAATTTCATCCAGACTTCTACCACATCCCTCATTCTGTTTGTGTAAAATAAAGATAGATAATTGGTTACCATCAACGTACTGATGGTTGCATCCAAATTAACAGATGATTCTTCCCAGTGACTTCATGTACATGTTGAATAGAAGGGGAAAGACCAATGTACTTTGTGGCACCCCACAATGAACAATCCACCTGGATGACATCTCCTTTTCCCACTGAATGACATCACCCTCTTGATACCTGTTCTCACACTTAGTCCAGAGAGATGCCAAGGTCAATGGTATTGAAAATTGTCAAGAGCTGTAAAAGTATCAAGAAAGAGAGGTACATCCAAGTCATGACAGAGGTCATCCACCAGAATGACCATTGCAATTTCTAACTCCAGCCTACACCTGAAATCTGGCTGAAAATGGTGCAGAAAATCCACTTGCTTTAGGAACTCTGCAGTTGGAGTCCCACTACATTCCCAACTCAAACCAAGGCCGACGACAATCTATGGCCCTAGGGAGATAGGTTAATTTTAAAGGCTTTTGGTTTGGTTCATTTATATAAAACCTCTGCAGAAATTCAATTCAGACTTCTGGCAAAATCTAAAATCAGCTTGCCAATTAGGGGAAAGAAGGAAAAGTATCCAAACAGCATAAAAAAAGAGGTGTTAGAGGATGGGATTCTACAGCTACCTTTGATTGTTGCCTCACCTACCTGCCTGCCCAGCCACCAGGCAGTCAGCAGCAGTTTAACCCAGACCTGGAGCCTTTGATGGAAACAAATGTTGCCTCCTTTGTCACAAAACACATTTTGAGAATACATTTAGTGAATGAGATCTCAAGAATTCAACATAATACCAATTAGCCTCTTTGACATCTACATGGGCAATCAAGGTTGCTGATAGGATACAAATTTTAAATCTCTGCCAAAAAAAAGTCTATTTGCAGACAACTTGTTTTTGCTCATTCAAAGAAAATGAAAAAGTCCAGAAGTGTGTTTTAGTTGTTTTAATGACTCTACAGTAGTAGCTCTTCTTAAAAGATAGACAATAAGACACTTGAAATGAAAGTAAGTATCTCCCAACCAAACTCAATTTCATAACTGGGAGTAAAAGAATATAGCCACATATGTTGTATAAATCGGATAATTTATTACAAAGTTTTAGCTATCATGATGTGTGAACTAGATCATTATATTTTTATTATCCAAATAGGATATCATCTTGGATGGCAGAGTTCAGTTTGAAGCTCAACAGTAGTAACTGTGACAGGGATCTTGCAGTCCTAGTGGACAATCACTTAAATACGAGCCTCCAGCTGCCAAAAAAGCCAGAGCAGTCCTAGGCTGCATTAACAGAGGGATAGAATCAAGACCACAAGAATGTAAATACTATTTTATAATGCCTTGGTAAGACCACACTTAGAATATTGCATACAGTTTTGGTCGCCTTGATATAAAAAAGATGTAGAGACTCTAGAAAGAGTGCAGAGAAGAGCAACAAAGATGATTAGGTGATTGGAGGCAAAAACATTTGAAGAATGGTTGCAGGAATTAGGTATGCATAGCAAAAGAAGGACTAGGGATGACATGACAGCACTGTTCCAATATCTAAGGGGCTGCCACAAAGAATGGGGTCACCTATTCTGCAAAGTACCTGAAGGGAAGACAAGAAGCAATGGATGCAAACTAATCAAGTAGAGAACTAATCTAGAACTAAGGAGAAATTTCCTGACAGTGAGAACAATTAATAAGTGGAATGACTTGCCTTCAGAGGTTGTGGGTGCTCCAATACTGGAAGTTTTTAAGAGGAGATTGGACAACTATCTATCTGAAATGGTATAGGGTTTCTTGCTTGAGCAGGGGGTTGGACTAGAAGATCTCAAATGTCCCTTCCAACTCTTTTATTCTGTTATTCTCTTTAAAAGGTATATAGGAGCAGAATTACCTGAAGGTATCATCCTTGACCTTGTCTGTCTTCCTTGGTGAAACTCAGGCAGCCAGGAGATAAAATATGCACTCTTATTGATCTATAGCTACAGTGGATGGTCCTTCTCTAATCTAGATGCCATTTCCCCAGGCTGAAGAGCTAGATATCAGCACCCATAATTCCAACTCACAAAGTCATCAAGAACCACCATCTCAGGCTGTGCTAACACTGATCTCCCAAGGTTTAGACTGCATAGTTAGGTACCCACAACTTCTATGCTTAAGCAAATTGTTATCTACTTCCAACAATCTCTTACCTACCTCTTGTGTTCCTTTTCAAGGTTTCTAAAATATTGATCTATTTTACAGCACACATTTCTACTTCACACAAAGCTATTAGGTTCTTTCCTCATCTTCCTTCTTATCAAAGTGAGCTCCATGCCCTTCAGAATTTTATTTTGCTGATAAGTCACAGAGTTACTTGTAATGTGCTAAAATCTGTTTCTTTTATTCCTTTCAAGAGATATGAATAGAGTTGCAGGTGCTTTACTAATGCCTAAAGATCCATGGCAATGTAATAATTGAATTTGCTTAGACATGAAAAGTGAGGTTCTCAAAGGAACACTGCTTGTAGCTTACCTGTTGTCACAAAATTTTAAGTACAGGCTAAAAAGGAAGACTTTAAAAATAATTACATGTAATTCTTATACTAATACTAACAATAATAATACAGCAATATTGTTAATGTGGTCATTTTCATCTGGAATATAAAGAACTGCAGAAACTTAGCTCTCTGCAAGTTATTCTAAATCCCTTCACTGAATTTTCTAACCTCAGTTAACATATAGAGGAAAAAAAATCTCTTTCTATAAAGTGAAATATTATATTGATTTTACTCACTACAGATAGTCCTCAGTTAATGACCAGGCACTTGATGATTTGAAGTTATGACAGGCTTCAAAAAGCTGCTTACAATCGATTTCAAAATTATGACTGCCACACACATCACCGTAGTCACATGATCACATTTGGGAGTTTAGCAACCGACTCGCATTTACAACAGGGTGCAGGAGCTCACAGTCACATCACCACAATTTACAGCAGTTTTTGCCAGTTTCTGGCTGATTGGATATACTGAATTTGCTTATCAACCACGTGCTTCATTTAACAACCATGAGATTCACTTAATGACCATTATAAAAATAGTTGTAGAATCAAGTCAAGTCATCTGCTGGTTGCTTAACAACCATAGCAAATTACAACCAAATTCAGGGCTCAATTGTGGTCATAAATTGAAGACTACCTGTAGATTATTACAAAGTTTACGTAGATAATGTACATAAAGTGCTCTGAATATCAAAAGTACATTTCACAATATTATTACTAATACTATAGTTGCTACCAGCCAGTTACTTAGTTAAGTGTAAAATTGTTGTTACAGTCATTGAGACCCGTCCAAAGAATGATACTCTTTAAGTCACTGGCACATTTTTTAAAAATCTAGTTAACATCATTTGGTGGATTAAATGAAATGGCTGTTATGATGGGGGGCACTTTTCAAAGTGGTGATGAACGTCCTACCATCCACTCTGGCCATATCCAGTTCAACTCCAGCCCCCAATGGTCCCGACCACTACAGCTTACATCTGTCTTTTTCCTGGGCAGATGGGCACACGCCCAAATATAATACTGGGTTGCAGCCATCCATAATATTTGTTTGCTTAAGAAAGCCTAGGGGATCTCTATGGCGTCCACGGGGATTCTTGAGCAGAAATATGATGTTAACAGCTGCTGATTTCTTTTGCAGCATCCAGCTTCCAATTTAGCATCCAGCTTCCAATTAAAAAAATCTAGAACAAACAATAAAGTTAGTGATGGACAGAGAGCCTGATCAGATTAAAGGAGGAGACCACAAGGTCATTAGCAAACATGGCACCACAATGCCTGCTGCTATGGATCGAGTAGCATTGAGCCCTACATTCATGGAAGATATTTTAAACACTTATTCTATTTTTCCTTCTTTCCTAGTAGCTGTCTATTGATTAGAGAAATCTCTCTTTCAATGCAACTATCACCCATGTTTGCCATGGTTTATTCCCCATCGAGGTTTTTTATATTCAGATACTATTCTGTCTTGGTTTGTTGTTCTTTTGTTTTGTTTAGCAAATCAGTTTTTCATAAATGACCTCAAATTCTGCAGTTATGTTTATGCATTTAAGTAACCTGGATCAGCAAAGCTGACCATCTCACTGTTCATTCCAACTTCTAGATAATTAAAAAAAAATACTAATCCTAACATCAGCCCAGGGACATCCACTTTAATTGTCCAATTTGAAAATTATACTTTTATTTCTAGTAATTTTCTGTTCTTGTTCTAGATACCAATCCATGAGACTAGCTGACCTCTTATCCCATGACTACTGAGTTTTTGCTTTTGAACGTTTGTTTAATGGCATAAACAATTGCTTTCAGAAAAATCCCAATAATCCAATATCTGTGCAAAGGCTTATTAATACCCTAAAAAAAACCCAGATGGAACCCAGACAATGGAAATTGCCCATGTATTATCCCTCCATCCCCCCCAAAGCTGAACATTAGTTCTGGATCCTGTTTGAACTCTTGCTTATTACTATTGCACTTTAACAAAGAGCATAGCAATCTTGTTCTTTTTTCTGAGTGAAGTCTTATGAGATTGTGTGAGAAAATAAATATATCTTTATCCCAATTAAACTGGCTGTTTCAATTAAGCTATAGTGACTGGAGAATGCTTTGAGAACATGCTAAGGAAGGGTAAAATATTTGCTAAGCCAAATGGAAAAAAAATTAGAAAAGAGCAGCAAAATATGATTTATGAACTTTCTTAACAAAAAGAAAGCTGATCCTCTGCACGGGGCTTGAAAGCGGAACAACAATACCAGAGGAACAAAGACATTGCTCCCCAAAGGAAGAAAATCAAAGTGCAGAACAAAAAGATAAATCATTTCTCAGAGAAGTCAGTGTCCGAGAGAAAAACAGCGGCAAAGCAAGGAAGATAGTGGGATGCTAGGGAGCCTCCTGCTCTTCCTGTATCCTGCTCTTCCTGGCAGAAGAGAAACCAAGACACCAATTAACATGGTCAGCAAACATGTTTTCAGTGAACAAGGTTTGGGCTGCTATTAAAATAACTGAGTTGGGTAAATGCAGCCTACGTACCCCTTTCCCAATCTGAGGAACACATGTTGCTTTATTTGACTAGATAAAAATATGGCAATGAAACCTTTCTGTATAAATAAGCAGAACACTGCAGGCAGTATCAAGAGGCCTTTAAAGAGCAAACAAGAGTCATTTGGCACCAAAGATATTATACGTGTTAGGCCTGGATTTAAAAATCAGCCTGCCACCTGTGGCAGAGCATTTTCACAAGGGAGGGGAGTACCAAGTGGGACTTCATGACAATAAGGGCAATAAGTGTGAAGATGGAAAACAAAAGGTCTGCTATAGTTTGGGTTAGTGTACTTAGAGGCAATTGTCTCTACCTTTATCCTACTCTTCACAGTCTGTTCAACTAATAATTCAGCATTTTCTAAGATCTAGAAATGCTTCAACTCAGGTAAACATCAAAGATTTGATGTACCAATGACTATCTTTGTATATAATTTCAGGTTTCAGGGCCCACAAGATTTGAGAGTAGTTCAGAGGCCTTCCAAAACTGTGCTGAGTTATATTTTTTTTTAATTTAAATTTAATTAAATTTAAATTAAATTAAATGGCCAGAGAAACAAATTATTAAATATATAATCATAATACTATATTGAATAAATTTGTTTGAAAATAAATACTTAAAGCAGCTCTGGCTTCTGTCCTTGTTTGGCCTACATCTTGGAACGCAGAATTTTGTAGGCCACTCAAAAGCCCATTCCCATTCAAACCTCCTCCTCCCCCCCCCCAAATCTATGTTTGCTACTGGAAGAAAGTGATCTTTACTTTCACTTTATACAACATCCTTTCTCAATCAAAATTTAAAGGTATCTGATTCTGAATCTGGGACTTTCTACCTGGAAACCTTATGCTTGGGTTCTACGCCTATATTTCATCCTTCCCTGAAATGAAAAGGATTTAAGAAATAGAAGATTTATACAAAGTGATATTTTTTTTTTGTTTTATCAGGCCTTATGCTATCAACAAGAAAACCAAGATCATGGCATCCGGCCTTCTCAATTCCTGCAAATAGATGGGGAAGAAATGGAGGTAGTGACAGATTTTATCTTCCTGGGCTCCAAGATCACCACAGATGGGGACTGCAGCCAAGAAATTAAAAGACGCTTGCTCCTGGGGAGGAAAGCTATGGCAAATCTAGACAGCATACTAAAAAGCAGAGACATCACCCTGCCAACAAAAGTACATATAATCAAGGCCATGGTTTTCCCAGTTGCAATGTATGGCTGTGAAAGTTGCACCATAAGAAAGGCTGAGTGCAAAAGAATTGAGGCCTTTGAACTATGGTGCTGGAGAAGACTCCTGCGAGTCCCTTGGACTGCAAGGCGATCAAACCGGTCAATCCTAGAGGAGATCAACCCTGACTGCTCTTTAGAAGGCCAGATCCTGAAGTTGAAATTCAGATACTTTGGCCACGTAATGAGGACTCACTGGAGAAGAGCCTGATGCTGGGAAAGATTGAGGGCAATAGAAGAAGGGGACAACAGAGAATGAGGTGGCTGGATTGACTCCAGAAGATGGTAGAGGACAGGAAGACCTGGAGGAACGTTGTCCATGGGGTCGCGATGGGTCGGACATAACTTCGCAACTAACAACAACAAATGCTATCAACAGACCACCAATTTTGCAGTCAGGGCCTTTTATAGCTCTTTCAAAGAAATTGGAGGCTGAGCCTGGTTTTTTTATATACAGATGCCATGCTCTACAGTTCTTTTTTTAACCTTGAATGTTGCTCCATCAAGATCCAGCTGTCATATTTGCCATTGCATATTTTGCTATCTTTTCACATTTATATATTTATTTATTATACCTTTCCTATATGGAATTCAAGATAATCTATTTGGCATCTCCTTCAGATTCAATCCAACAGTTTAACCACTCGCCATTTTAGTTTTCAGTAAAATAAAAGAACTTGTTGGAACAAATTGAATTCCATATAATCACTTATTCTGTTTCCATCTGCAGCCAGATAACTATTTGAGATTGCCCCTGCACCTGGAATTCAGGGATATAGTGAATTTCTTCCTGAAAGTTTCATTTAACTAATAGGTTGAATAATCTGTTAGTCATAAATATGCACTATTTTAAGCAAGACAATCTAGACTAATGGCTAGTTTAAAGTACCATCCAAGGCTTCTGCACAGCAATGACTTCCTTCTCGGTGGGTGGGAGGATCTTTACTGCATGGCATGAAGAGAGAATCCTTTGAAAAATGATATACATACTTTTCCATGCATATAGTAGAAGGAACATTTATCAGAACTATTAAAAGAGGGGAAAAGCACAGACCATGACGGTTCAGAAAGCAATGAGTAATTTAGCATATCTGTAAGGCGTACTTAACAAAGTACAGAAACTTAACTCTGAGCGAAAAGACTTATTTTAACTGCTGCACTTTATATTCAGAAGTTTAGCTTTGATTTCTCATCTGAAGTAAAGACATCTCATCAATCATCCATGAAAGGGCCATTTTAAAGACATCAGTCACTACAAGGATCAGAGAAGAAATGGCCACCAGACAGCAGCACAAATTCTCCCTCTATAGAGATTCAGTGTGCTCCAATGGAATGTGTGGTCCTATCTCAGAAGAAATCAAGTATGAACTTGACCTTTAACCCCACTGATATCTTAAACATTTCACATTTTAGCCATAGCAGCGCGAAAAGGGGCAAGTGCAAGCATGATGGAAACAGACACTTTAGGCTTTGGTGTAACCAAAGAAGATTTTGCAGCAAGCAAGAAAAAGCAATTGCAGGCAATGGGATACAAAAAGAAAATCCATGACAAAAGAGAGTCAAAGCTAGAGAAAACTGAAGAAAAATCAGTTTGGGGCATGGCTACACTCTGCATATACAAAAGCCAAGGGCAGTTCTTGACTGCAAAAGGTAAGATTGACTTAGAGGAGTTCAGTTTTCAGCTGAGAACATTCATGGTAGTGAAAATGTTATAATAAAGCCAATGAATATTTGTAGAGGAATGGTTGGTTCTAGTACTACAGATAAAAAGTTTTCTTGTTATGATAACAGAAATTAAACAATGCGTGATTCCTAGGTAGACTTATTGCCTACTTCTAAGGATGACCTGCTACCAGAAACTAAAATCCCATTTGTTTTTCTAGACTTTCTACAGCCTTTAGTCAATTTCCTTTTATTCCTCTTTTCTTCACTCAATTTCCTTTTATTCCTCTTTTCTTCACTCAAGTACATTTTTGTTTCTATCATGCAGTCTTCTTGTTGTTGGGTTTTTTTTAAAAAAAAAACCTTCTCTTTTGAGGCTTTGTTTATGTGCCAAAGTCCATGCCTGTGGAAAGGTATGTATTCAAACCCTGAGAATGATAGAGCCTGGGAGTCAGTGCATGTGGGTATAGGTTTGCGTGTCCATATACTATAGGTGTCTTACCCCAAACTCAAAAATCATTTGTATTAATAATGTTCCAATGATTCCTCCTGGTTCAATTCTTCCTAAATCTGAATAACCCCCCACCTGCAAAGCATTCAGAAAAATATCTAGGTTTTTATTTCCTTATGTTGCATGCTATAGAAACCTCTATAGATATGCTATAGATAGCTTCCTGGGTCAGTTTTCTTTGAAGAGGACAGTATTAATTGAATGAACTATAAACATCAAGGACACATTCCAAGGTCATAATCAATAAAGCAAGCATCCCAGATGATGAATCTAATGGCCACATTTGAAATTCTGAGAGTGCAATAAGGAACACTCTCCTTACAAAAAGTGCTACTGGGGTGGACATTGCCAAGAAAGCAATAGCACTTAGCAATAGCATTTAGAATTATATATCGCTTCATAGTACTTTACAGTCCTCTCTAAGAGGCTTACAGAGTCACCATATTGTCCCCAAAAATCTGGGTCTTCATTTTACCAACCTTGGAAGGATGGAAGGCTGAGTCAATCTTGAGCCTTGGTGACATTCAAACTGTCAAACTGCTGGCAATCGGCAGTCAGCAGAATTAGCCTGTACTACTGCATTCTAACCACTGCACCACCACTGGCTCTTGATGCCTTCATCCTAACACAAGATGGTGATGTTGCTATCTCCAACCTTATGTAGCTTTCTGACATGCTGTCTATCTCCCTGGCTTACTTCTATCTTGTTTCTAGGTGGATGGGGACATGTCCAACAAAATACCAGGCTGCAGCAGCTTTCTATTTTTTACTTTCTAAGGATAGTTTAATAATTGATTTATTGGATTTATAGGCCACTCCAAACTATCAGACAGCCCTCAAAAGGGAAGCATGAAATGTCTAATTTTCTTTGTTACTACAGAATAATCCAAGGTTAATGCCCCATAAATATAAATATTTATTTTAATAAATGAAATATGTAAATCTATGGCATTGGTATAGGGCAGTATAGCTGGCTGAGGAATTCTGGGAGCTGAAGTCCACAAGTCTTAAAGTTGTCAAGGTTGCAGATCCCTGGTATAGAAAGAACTTTATGGTCTACTGTTGCATCCAATAACATCTGCATGACAGTCGCTTTTAATCCCCAGTACAGCCCACAATCAACAACAGAATCCAAATGAGAACTGGAAAGGAACTCTCTTTGCTTTGCTTTCAGCTTACATGACACATAACTGGAATGTGCACAGAACATCTTTTTAAATTAAGGAATTGTTTGTAGCAAGAAAAAGCTTGCTTTTGTTTTGTTTTATGTTTCTGGCTGAACTAGAAACACTGAACAAAATGGCAATAGCTAAAAACATATAAGCAATTCCACTACCACTTTTATAAATTATACATTCATTTCCACAGCATGTTTTTTTAATTGCTAAATTACTTGTTACTGTTGGTGTACAATTTTTGAAAACAGAGACATTTCTGTTGTTGAAAAACAAAATGGAGCTCAAACATTTTAATTGAAAGTGATCAAATGAACACAAACAACAGTTGACCTTGTTGTGGTACTTTTGCACAAGCATTTGTAAAACATATAAAGTTTCATGAGATGTGGATTTTCAGAATACACAGCTGGAATGGTGGTGGCAACTATGAAAATCTTGCATTCTTTGACCAAGTGACAAAATTAGTGGATGAGAGGAATGCTGTGGATATAATTTACTTGGACTTCAGTAAGGCATTTGATAAAGTACATCACAACCTACTACTTGACAAGATAGAAAAATGTGGGGTAGACAGCATCACCACCAGATGGATCCGTAGCTGGCTGACCGGCCGTACTCAGCGAGTGGTCCTCAA
>NW_015388033.1:70457-91513 GCF_001527695.2 Protobothrops mucrosquamatus
ACTTCCTGACAGTGAGAACAATTAACCAGTGGAACAACCTGCCTCCAGAAGCGGTGAATGCTCCAACACTGGAAGTTTTTAAGAAGAGACTGGACAGCCATTTGTCCGAAATGGTATAGGGTTTCCTGCCTGAGCAGGGGGTTGGACTAGATGACCTTCAAGGTCCTTTCCAACTTTACTATTATTATTATTATTATTAAAAAGGAAACTCATATTCATCATTATGTAGAATAGAGTTTTTTTAAAAAAACACTTAAACAATAATACGGTTTTTTCAACACTCTAAAAACTGAACTAGTATCCAATTTCTAACTGATAGATCAACTGTCCTACATTTTTTCCTACCACTCATTCAATCTGAAGAATTTGCTTTAGAAATTGTTTGAAAGGCACAGAAAATTTTGGATAATTTATTATGGAGAAATGTGATGCCCTTGCTCATCTACCTAGTGGTGAAGTAGGGAATGGGTTGCATAAATGCTCTTTTTTGCATTGTAAAATCATCTTTGTGTGGTTTGCAGACTCCTTGGCTTCTCCCTCTTCCATAGGAAGAGGGAAGATTTCAGAAGAGAACTTGTCCCATTGGGTTTTTTTTAAGTAGCAATTCTCCTATCATGACTAAGGTTAAGTCTTATCTTGGATGATTTTGTGTTCCTGTTATATGACTGGCACACTATCACCATCAGTAATATCATATTTAGCCTCTTCTTCTATTATAAGAATCCCAATAACTTTCTATTAAGCATTCCTTACACTTTCACATTTAAGTTAATGACTCTTAAAAATGATAAGAGGACATTACAATTCCTCATTCCATGTATTATATATTATCAATATTAATAGCACCTTCATTTTTTAATTTTGTGTAAAGCATTGGTTTTGCTTCAAATATACCCTCTGAAGCTGCTAAAACATCTGAGTCATATTAGTTTGTTGAATTGCATATACTGCTAATGAATAGTTCAGATCAGTTAAATTGAAACCATAACCTCTCATAATCTTTAAGATAATCAGTATCAATCAATTGATTTAAAGTATTTATCTCTTGCTTATCCAGGGTTTTCAGTAAAACATTTTCCCTGCAATGTTCAACTTAGGATTGTTCCAAAATCTTAGTTTCTCATATGATTCCAGATGAAAAATTAGCTAGTAGCCTCTTAATAACAACTTTCAAAACTGGAAAAGACTGCCTCTGATTGCTATAAGTTGAGCCAATGGAGTTCATATATTTATTCTCTAAACTAGCCCAAAGGAGTCCCCATTCCATAAACATCTGGATATTAAAGTAAAAACCTAGGGCAGTGATGGCGAACCTTTTAGAGACCAAGTGCCCAAACTGCAACCCAAAACCCACTTATGCATTGTTGGGTGCCGGTTGGATGTGGCCCATTGGGTGGGTGTGGCCCATTGGGTGGGCGTGGCTGCAGTGGTAACGGCAGACTGGGTGGGACTAAAAAATTCAATCAATCAATTCCAACTTTGCAAGATTTTTTTTCCCCACGAGAAGTTGAAATTGACTGATTGAACCTTTTTTTTTTTTTTGTACATGGCGGCGGAGGTCTAAAGTGAAAAGGTTTTATAAAACCCAACTGAAGACCTAGGACTGGGGCGATGGCGCGCGTGCCCACAGAGAGGGCTCTGAGTGCCGCCTCTGGCACCCGTGCCATAGGTTCGCCACCACTGACCTAGGGATAAAGTTGAAAATCTAGTAAATTAAATGCTGTTACTTTTCCAAAAATACTATGGAGAGAGACCAGAAGTTGCAGTGATGCAACACCAGCTAGTTAATGCTTAAGTGGGGATGTTGTGCTTTCCCTCTGCACAGCTTTGCAGAGCATCAGTTCTCTGTGGCCAAGATGGAAAATGCACTTCCGAAATGTGACTGCTTCTAAGTTGATGCATGTCTGAATATTCTCTGTGTTTATATTGCTAATAGGGAAGCCGGGTGAGGAGGTGGCTTACATACAGTATGTTGCTAAAACATTCAATGTATTCCATAATTGTCCTTGATGATAAATTAAAGTTCTTTTATTGGCTCATTTCCAAATGATGCTAACTTCCATCCCACCTCATTTATAGAACAATGCTCCCCTGATACTTGATAATTTATTAGAGTGAATCCTATCCATTTCTTAAGGGATGTTTTTTTTTATTCTTGACCTACCATTTCTCTTCCTTAAATGTCTCTCTCCTCTCAATTTCTCTTCCTCCTCTTTGTGCAGAATTAATGTATATGGATAGTGGTTGCAGTTGGGGGGAGAGAGGCAGGCAGGCAGGCTTAGAGAAACAAAAGCTTACTGTGGTTATACAGAAAGCTATCGTTATAACATGTTACCTTGGAAGACAACTATTTTTCATTAGGTGAATGGTAATACTATATATATGAAGGCGATTAACTTTAATAGGCCTGAGACTGGTGAGGGGAAGATAAAGTTACGATTGAGAGCCTACTGGATTCAGGAGTAAAGGGGAGAGGGGAGAGACAGCAAGAACATCTCCATCTATTTCAATGCTTGGCAGGCAACTGCACAGCTTCCCCATAAATTAGGCTTAAATGGAAGTAAATTGAAGATATTTAAGCATTAAGGTAGCTGGAGGTGAAGGCTAAGTGGATTGTTAGCCAAAAGCCATTTTGAGACATGGCATGATAAAAAGGCAACAAATACAGAGCATTCTGTTAAAACAACCTCTAATTTCATGTGCTGTCTTGGTCAAATATATCACTATGAAAACTGTAGGCTTTCATTAGGAGATTAATCCACCACAGCTTTAGCTGTGTCATTGTGCATTTCAGGGAAAGGTATGCAATTTCAATAGGTAAGGAAAGATTAGCATCAAGCCACTTTTGGTAAACAGCTTATTAACAAAAAAAAATGGCTATCTAGGCCAGTCCACTCTTGTTCCCTTGGACCTCCAAAGGTATTTTGATTTGGGTATTCTTCACATAAGATTATACAATACAGGGTCAGGTTATCTGCAGGACTGCCTTTAAGAACATTTATCCATACTGCTAGATCAGATTAGGGGGGTGTTGTACACTCCTAGTTCGTTCCCTTAAGCATTGCCATCTTATAGGATCTAGGAAGTATGCCTTTTCCATGGCAGCCCCTGTCCTGTGGAAGACCATCCCCCTGAAGTTCTGCTGTCCTCTATCCTCCTAGCTCTCAAAAAAGCACTGGATTTTCCCCAGAGCGCTGGGATAGGTGAAGCAGATGACAGGATTTAATGAGAATGCTTGAAAGCTTAACTCTGATGCCAAGTTTTTAATCTTTATGGTTTTAATTGATATATGCTTTATGTTGCTTTTATTACTGTTGCTCTAATTGTTAATTGGGAGCAATCTAGAGTTTGATATAAGATGGGTGGCTATATGAATGTCTTAAATTAGAGAGATGAGAGTGAAGATAGATAGATAGATAGATAGATAGATAGATAGATAGATAGATAGATAGATAGATAGATAGATAGATAGATAGATAGATAGATAGATAGATAGATGCATGCTGGAAAGGGCACAAACATATTTCCTTGATGTTCTTAGAGCTTGGTTATTTGCTTGCAGATGTTTCATTACCCAACTCTGTAACAACGTCAGTGCCATTCATTACCTTGCAAGCAAACAACCAAGCATCAGAGGGCCCCAAGGACTCCACTGAACCAATAATCTCAGAACTGATGGTTTTGTGAAAGGACTAAGCTAACTCAGTTTTGCTGATTTAATTAGCTGGTTGTCCAATGCAGTTACAATGAAGCATGTTCTACTGATTGACATCTTATTAACACCCCCTTAAAATAGCATTTGTTAATCTCTGATTTCTTATCTCCCCCCCCACAGCTGCAAAAAAGTTTAATGAAATGTTTTTAAAGCCTTTCATTTAGCTTTCAAATAAAGCTTCTTTGAGTCTTGTGAGATACTTTTATTTATCTCACTGAACAATCAGCTGATCAAAACAACTCATTTCAGTGTAAGTGAAACAGCCTCAAAATGATATCTGTCAAAGCAGCTCTCCTTAGCCTACTAT
This sequence comes from Protobothrops mucrosquamatus, assembly GCF_001527695.2. Lineage (NCBI taxonomy): Eukaryota > Metazoa > Chordata > Lepidosauria > Squamata > Viperidae > Protobothrops > Protobothrops mucrosquamatus. Next base: position 74,480 of record NW_015388033.1, read on the forward strand.
TCAAAGTGGATAAGAGCCATTTATCATCCTTTAACTATGGAACCACTGCATAACCATACCTGCAATGTGTCAATCATCCCTCTCTGAGGTAGCAGGCCTTTTCAGAGACACGGCCTCCCCAGCTTATCCCCTCCTAGATTTCAGCAGCAGGACCAAAGCTGACAGCTTCTTTCTTTCATGGAAAAGGAGGCAGGGATGGGGGAGAGCCAACATCTGGCAGGGGGCTGTAAATACTATACTGTGCTTCTGTTATACATAAAACAGAGAGGAAAAGAGGCCCCCAAACTGTTATTTCCCCACCAGGGTGAAACAAGTGGCTTATTCAGTAGATTTTTCAAAGAACAAAGGAAAAGGATTAACCAGAGGAGACATTAACCATATAGTGCAGCAATGCAGCTTACTGTAGTTTTTACAGCCTAGTCATACGAGGGCTAAAAACTAGAGGGAAAAATCCATAAAATCTATCATCAGGAAGTCCAGCTGGGACTTTGCACTTTTCTGAGGAAATGTGAGCTGTGAACCACCAACAGCTGCCTCCCTGCAAGTCTGTAAAATCACTTGATAAAGAAAAAGCATTTTTTTTCTTGATTTTCTCCGGAGGCTACTTAGTGGACAGCCATTGAAATGGTCTAACCCCTTTGCAGCATTAGTTCCTAGAGAGGCAGTTTAGATGTTGTGCCACAAGAACAGGGAGCAGCCATAGGGGAGCAGGATGCATTCCCCCCACACACACACACTTCATTTTTGGTAATAATTTGGTAAAATAAGTAAATGAGGAAACTGAGGAAATGAATAACTCACAATAGATGGAATATTTCATCTGTTGGATGAAAATATGTAAACAAACACCTTCTGGCATCTATTTCTTAATCACTTCAGTCAGAACACTACCAGAGAGCATCCATGAACACCAACTAACAGTCAGAAAAGTACTTAATCTCACAATTCAAGGACAGATTTAAGTACAGTTTCAGCTGGGAAATTGTGAGCATCCTAGACCAAGCCAAATTCCAAAATACAAGGGAATTCCTGGAAGCTTGGCACTCACACAAATCAGCCTGATTTTTATAATATAAACTAGGTTGCGCTTCAATGGTTAGATGGCCTAGGTACTGGTATTTGAACATAGATCTTTTTAACATTTATATTACTAATCTAGATGAAATGTTACTATATACTGCTAGTCCATGTATGCTATGCATAAATAAATCTCTTTCCTGCTTTTCATCTCAAATTAGGTTAGTAGAGACAGAAAGGGGATTTATGCTGCCAGGCAGCTACAGGTGAGACATCTCCTTCAAGTGCCCATCCACCTGGCATCCCTTATGCTAGATGGGACCGAGGCCCTTGCGGCACCTATCTTACTTTCCAAAGAGATGAGCAGATCCACCATGCTCAGCACTCATTTCAGAATTATCTTGCCACTCACCAAGTTCATGGTGTTCAATTTAAATCAAACTACTGTTTTAAATGAAACACTCTGATAACCCCAAATTTATCAAGGGGCTCTTATGAATTCCTGCAACGCAGTCCTATATGCATTCAGTGTGAAATGTTGAAAATATGAAAACAGTGGAAGATACTGAAATGCAATTGTTGCTGGGTCATTCATTAAATGATCTGTTGGCGCTGTATTTTGCAAAGACAGTTGGACAAATCTCTGTCCTGAAGAAGTTGCAGTCTAAATTTGACATTCAATGGGGAGTCTGCAGGCTATGATTTAAAAAAAATATGTCAAGGTGCAGCCATAGTGGTGCAATCAAAGCTCCACCTGTTTAAGGTTGTTTTTTTCTTCCACATCCTGCAAACATTCCTGCAAGAAAGTCAAGAAATTGAAAGAAGTTTGAGGCAACATTAAGTACAAAATTTGTATTTACTTCTGTATTTGTACTTCGGCTAGATAAATGATCCTTTAAGATTTCCCCATTTAGCTACAAGTGGATGATAAAGGAAAACACCTCATTAGTTAAGAGTTCCTTAGCCAAAAAACTTGGGCATCTTTTTCTTTCACCTTTGAACTCAGTGACCCATCTCTTAAAGGTAAGTTTGAACAACAGTTACCTTCTCTTTGTTTTTTCTCCCATTTTAATTCCAAAAGAAACTTCCCAGTGCAGGATTTCCTATCTTCTAAGCTCACCTGTTAATTTGCAACCCAGAGCCTTTGAACTTTAGTGCATTCCTTGCCCTGAAGCTTGTATTCTTGTTTCTTTTGGCACAAGAGAAACAAAGGGATGGCTTGTATTGAGGTGCCCAGAGTCCAGGCCCCCTTTCCTCCCAATCCATAAAGGAGCTTATTGATGGAATCTCACACACCAAAGACAGGCTTGTCATTAAGAACAATAGCAGGGACTTAAAAGCAAAGTCAGGAACTCTACAGTTCTTTGAAGTTAGATAGAAAAATTGTCTCCATTGATGTTGATAATACAGGCATTGCTCCCTTATAAGGGAGTTCTACTGCTTCTGTGAATTATGCTCCCCCCCACAAGCTATTGTTTCCTTACATATACACACACAAGCAATCTGTTCATTCAACTAAATGTTATCTTAAATAGAAACTTAAATCCTCAGGGACCCAATTGAGACAAATTAGTTAAAAACTATTAAGCACACTGGAGTACTAGGTATTTTTAATACTGTATCTCCCCTGGAATCTGGATGTCTTTTCATTTTCCAATATATTAGTGCAGCATTTCTCAACCTTGGAAACTTTAAAATATGTGGACTAATTTTGGGATTTGAAGTCCATGTATCTTAAAGTTGCCAAGCTTGAGAAAAACTGTGCTCTCCGACAGATCTGGTATTTCCCAATAATCTTTATTCAAGGAGACGTTGTAGGAGGGAGTGCTATGATAGTCTATGGTGGCAAAAATATCAGGAGTCTGGTAGCATCTTTTTGAACCAATTCTATTGGTGACTTATGACTGTTTTTCACACTTACAACCATTGCAGCATCCCCATGGTCACATGATCAAAATTCAGACACTTGGCAAGTGACTCATATTTATGATGATTGCAGTGTCCCATGGTCCTGTGATCACTTTTTGTGACCTTCTGACAAGCAAAGTCAATGAGAAAGCCATATTAACTTCACAACTGTGATACCAACTGAACAACTGCAGTGATTCACTTAACAACTGTGGCAAGAAAGGTTGTTAAATGGGGCAAAACTCACTTAACAACTCTCTCATTTAGTAATAGAAATTTTGGGCTCAATTGCACTCATAAGTAAAGAACTACCTGTATTATCTGACATTACTTAATTAATGCCAGAGGTCTTGGGGACCATTTGTGAATATGTCACACTACTCAGATGGGAATTTAAAAGTGGAGACTGTGGGCAGTTTATGGTGGTGTTTAAAACCACAGACTAGAATCTACATGCTCTTATGAGTCAACCTCATAACACTGATTGTGATAAAACTTCAATCTCTTTTGCCATTCCATAGTCTTGGATTTCTGGAGCTAAGGGAATATATTAAGCTATTTCTCAATAAGCTTCAATATTATTTGCCTGCTGTTTGGGGCCTTATTCTCTGTCCTAACCCTAAGCCCCGAATGTATCAGAAACCAAATTTTCTGGCATTTAGATCTGAGCACCTGGCAACATAACAGAAGATGGGAACATCTCAATTTTGTTCTGTGCTTCGGTACTGCCCAACTTTCACCATGATGGCTGGGAATTCTGGGAGTTGAAATCCAGACACCTTAAAGTTGCCAAGGTTGAGAAACACTGCAGCTAGAGTGAGTAACGCTGAGTTCAAGAATGTGGTGATGAATCTTTACATTAGGGCAGTCTTTCTGTGATCAAGACCTGTAGTGAATGCAATAGTTCATAGAGCAAAGAGAGAGAGAGAAATGAGTTTTTCTACTTTTAACAATTTCATTTCAAAGTTGAGGGATTTCCATGACTTCTTGTTTGTCACATATTTCCTGCCCAAAATGGCAGTTCAAAATTAACAAGCTGAAGTGTCTTTCTAGGAATGCTCTGTGGCTGCATTAGTCCTGGGGAAAGGTGTAGCTGTTGTTGCAGAGAGGCAGTGGTGGGATTCAGCCGGTACGTACGGACCACTTTGGCAAAACCGGTAGCTAATTTTTTGTTGCCCTGCCCAGAATGGACTTACGGAAGCAGCATCCACACAGAGAACTGGTTGTTCACATATTTGAATCCCACCACTGCAGTGAGGTGCTACATTCATGTACTCCCTTTCTCCAATGCACCTTTTGCCTTAAAATGCAAAGTATGCCAGTGACCTGAATGTTGACAGCCTAGGTATCTGCGGAGGAGCAAGAGGAGGAAACTTCCATTGTGACATCACCACACAAAGTCCCAGATTTATGCATTTGCATCTGATGTTGAGACATGCATACAAAAGGATGGGGTGTGCACTGAGATTTCACAATGCAGATTGCATACTTTTTTTTTAATCTTTGTGCTAGCAGCAAATGCTTGTGGTTCCTAGAGCCTGATGCATCCTTCTGGAGCCAGGCTTTTCAAAAACATTGAATCACTGCTCTCAGCACCCCCAATGATCTATGAAAGCTCCCTATTTTACAAAATTATTAAAGACACAGGAGGCTCATCTTTTGGTACATCTGGTCACCCTCCCTCAAAGCTGCTTTGTGCTCTACTAGCAGAGACTGCAACCAGTGCAAAAGCTGGGTATGGTTGTAAGCCCATGGCCCTGCAAGCAGCTTGTCTTCTTCCCTCTGAGCAACTGTGCATTAATCCATAAATGTTTGTGCATGTCACTTCCAGGGAAGCAGCTGAAGAAGGAGAACACTAAAAGCAAGGAAGGGAAAGCTGATGCAGTTCAAGCCTACCTGAGCTTTCTAATCCATTTAACATCACAACAAAGCAGTAGTAACAACTTAGCCTTCAAAAGACCAAGAGAATGGAAGATAGGATTTTATCACCTGGTGCCCCTTAACATTTGCAGGGAGGGGTGAGTTGGGTTCACACATTGTACTAAGCCACAAGTTACTTAACCATCTTTTGGTTGATAACTGGCTACTTCCTATCGTCTGGTTTCATACAATACACTAATTCATGTGCCACAATGACTATATTTATGAAATATACTGAGCCAAATCCAAACATACAAGTTTACTGCTTAGAGTCATGTATGAATGATCTATTTCTTCATAAACCAACCTACTAGGAACAACCTACTAATGTTTTCTTCCCCACAGGAATTGTAACAAAGGCAAAAACTTTCATCCATCATAACTACTCCTGGAATCTATGGCCTATAAAATTTGATTTCCATAACAAGAAACACTTCTTGGCATGAGGGAGACAAACTTTTTATGTTTGAGAATCACATTTTTCTTTTGTGATTAGGCCAAAAGCTATTGAGAACAGGGCAATGATGGACAATGGGTTTTTCTGGCAATTTTGGAGGCAGAAAGAAATTTTAGAAAGCTACAGATGGTTTTGCTTTGTAATTTATTAAACTATGAATATGATGAATCTATAGTGAATTATCAGTATCATTTTGGGGCATTTTTTTCAGCATTAATGGTTGGAGGGAAACTCTAGGCCACCAGAAGAGAGTTGGGCAGCCAGATATAACCTGGGGTTGTCCACTCCCCCCATATTCTGATTAGGCTCTCTCTGACTAGATTTTACTCTAAATTCAGCAGTTTTGATCCCCAGTTTTGATCTCAATGGATTCACAATAATCTACCCTAAACTGAACAAGGCATTGGGAATTCCGATCAGAAAACATCTGTCTTAGATTTGACATTTCACAGGATTTAAACTATGGCACTGGGCTAGAAGAATTCATCTTTTTGCCTTGCGGTGCTTTTCCAATCCAAATCTTTCCACCAGCCAAGTTACTTTTGGATCGTAGACATGTACATTTTGATTAAAAGACAAAAGGCAGTTTCAGGACTGATGCTTTTCAATGGAAACATGAGAGAAAAAGAAAACAGTTACACCAGCAATGACACATGCATATGGTACCACCTGTCTAGTTTAAACCGGCTCCCTCTGTTACTTCTTTTTCTAAAAGTTGGATATTTTAATCCTAGATCTCCCTTCCCAGATTTTCAGATTGCGGCAGATCTACAGCATAACTAGGTCTTTGATAAGCCTCATAGGTTTTTCAGGGCTGAGGCTCTGCAAATACTGTATGCCCTAAAACAGACTAGTAAAGAGATTACAGAAGCGCTTTGTGTGAAATACTTGCTGATTTTCTTCTGAACCCATCTCAGGTTCCAGCAATAAAGTCATATTTGAATGCCTGCAAAAAAGTTTTATCCATAAACCTATCCCTACCCACATTTGAAAGAAGGCATTCAGTCAGAAAACGGATCCTGCTTTTGCTTCTCATTTAGGCTCCCCTCAGCAGGAGATGTAGGCAATAGCCCCCCAAATGGTGGGTCATGACCCATAAATTGGATTCCTGAATATGGCTCAGATTAATTCCTGAGGCTGTGGTTTGCAGGAATGTAGAGAAAATGGAGGAAGGGGAAGTAGGTAGCAGGGAGGAAATCACTCAAGAGAAAGGTCCGTGAACCTTCTTATATTCATTAAAGATCGACTGTCAGACTCAGGAATTATTTGAATATACCAAAGTTCAGAAGGAGAATCCATTACTGTTAGTGTTTAAGGTGTCACAAGATCCTTAATTCATGCGCTCACCCATGTAGAAATCAACATAAACAAATTTTACTTCTCCAATCCTGTGAGCATGCTGGTTTTGTCAAGGCTCTGAAGCTAAGCAGGGTCAGGATTAGAGAGTGTTTGAAGGGGAGAACTGGGAATGTTAGGGCTAAATATAGGAATTCTATATTCCTAGGAATAATATGAAATTCTGCTCTGATTAAAAACTTCAAACTGCAGTCTTTCACAGATGAAGATTTTTCCTCTGTGACTTATGGTTTGAGTTATACTTGCATTGCACTGATTTTGTTACATTGTCAACACATTAATTGGGAGGGGGGTATTTGTTTGCTTTAACAAACATACATGCTCTCTGCTGGCCACAGCCCTAATGATATCCAAATAATGATACAAATAATGATTTGGCTGGTATCAAGACAACATGCATACATAGCAGAGGTGGGGAACGATGACCCCTTTATGACTTGTGGACTTCAACTCCCAGAATTCCTGAGTCAGCATGGGAGTTGAAGTCCACAAATCATAATAGGGTCATCGTTCCCCACCCCTGATACATAGGAACATCCAATTTTTAGCCACTCAGCAATCCTACATCATAAATGAGAGAAAAAGCTGATTCAAAGTTATCAGTCCAGAAGATATTTTTTGGCTGAGTAGGATCTACATCTTTGAAATCAGCAATTTAATTATGAGTGATACATAGTCCTTTGAGGAAAGTTAAGTGTTGTGTCTTTTCTCCTTAGCCAAAAAGAAAAAGAAAGAAAAGGTAGAGTTAGTTGTTGTTTTCCTGCTGCTCACTTTACTATAATTTCTAGAAAAGCTACTCCAGTATGTTTGCAAGAATACAAGCAATCCAGATTAATAGAGACACAATACATGATCACAGGCATGCTTAATCAAATAATAACTCATAATACTACAGAAGGTTAAAAAAACCACAAATATATGAGCAAAGCTGCTTGCTGGCATATTTAATTCTGTCCAGTCAGGAACAGCACAGCATGAACAGATTTCAAATATGCCTTTGTGATTTGCCAAACAAAATTGGCAAGTAATAGAAAGGTTGCATCCAAAGCCATTAAGAATGAAGGTCAGAAGTGACAGTGAAGAATTCAATCATCTGAGGGGAAAAAAGTTCAGTAACATGATTGCAACCAGATGAGGTAGAACAAATCAGCTTTTATATCTGTAGCAGTAAATATCCTTAAAGAAGTCTCATTTGAGAGCCCCAACTACTGTGCCAGTCCAGTCTTCTTCGGTTATGTCAGCCTGTGGCCCTCCAGATGATGTTGAACTACAAATGCCAACATTTTTCACCAAAATCCAGAATGGTTGCAGCTGCTGCCAACATCTGCCTTACCTGAAACCTGAGTCATTCTGAAATGCCAAATTGTGTAATGGATTCTACTTCAAGACACTTTGAATCAGTCTGAGATTTTCCAGAGTGATGCAGTACCCCTCCTAAGTAACCAGAACCAACTTGGAGGCTTCATGTACTCCAGGGAAGCCCTTCTCTGACATTTCCCTTCTCCAAGTGTTATGTTTAATCAGCTTCATTGTAGGGATTCGGTGGCTGTGATATTCACTTATTGCTTGAACAGTTGCCAGCATACTAGGAAGCATGACAATGTAAGGGAATCTGGGAGTTGTAGTTCAGCAACATTCTGAGGGCCACAAAGTGACCCTGATCCTCTCTCTCAAATAGGAATAAGGAACCTGTGGCCCCCAATTGTTGCTAAACTACAATTCCCAGCAATCCTTGTTATTGGCCATGCTGAAGCAGTGGTATTGTTTAGTAAAATCTGGACGGCCAAAAGTTCCTCACCACTGCAACCTGTAAATGGCATTTTAGGTGAAGTTGCCCTACTCTTCTTTTAGATGCTACCCATCTTCAATAAATAAATTAAAATTAAATCTAATGAATCTAAAATTCTAAGATCAGGCAGCATGGATTTAGGAAGGAAGAAAGAGGAAGAAATAAAATTCTCTAATCTGGAATGCAAGTGTATCATAACTTCACTTTTATCTGCTTAGCTTTAGACTGTGAGCAATCACTGAATTCTGCACTCCTCACCATTGCCCCTGCTGCCCCATTTTACAGACCACTGCTCCTGTTGTTTGCTGGGATACTTGCCATCTGTTTTATAATTGCACTGTGATCTGATTGTAAGACTCAGTGACCTTTCTAGACTTTTAATTAAAAGTTTCTTTCTTTCGTAAATTATCTTCATCAGAGTCTTCCTTTCAAGTCCTATTTTTTATGAGGACTTGCTCACTTTGACACCAAAGAGATGCAAGACAGAAATATATCAATTATTAAAAAAAATATTAGTCAGTCTGAAAATTATCTATTAAACCACAACTTAATGCAAAAAGGCTAGAGAGGATCTCTCCCAGACTATTCAAATGCAATATGATTAATCTGAGGAGACAGAATATTTTTCTCCAGGATGTGATACTGTTTTTAACTATTCAAAATGGGATAAATCTGTCATTTCATGGCAGGACCTTAGACAAGCAGCTGCAAAAGAAGGTGCCCACAGGGTGAGTGAGAAAAGTCAAGATAGTAGGCTCAACATTGTGTACAAAAAGCCCTGCCCCTTTTTACATGTGTTGTGACACATGTTTCTGGTTCTTCTTTTCTCTTCTTTAAACACAATTTGGATTGGTCTGCTCTTCAAAACAGGGTGCCTATAAATAGAGAATTCTCCCAATTCTCTGGATCAGCCCATCTATCCCCTATGTAGTTATTCACATTTTCTTTCACGCCTGCCACATACCCAGAGGCCTGCCAATGCTTTAAAAGTTTGACTTCAGTTAATTGTTTTTCTTTGACTTGGGAGTTTCCAAGCATCAGGTTTATTAGCTAATCTCCTTTTTTCTGGTCTAAATATTTCATGTAGCACTCTTCTCAGGACTGGGTTCCTGGTTGTGTTTATAAAATGAAACAGTCTGTCCATTTATGTAGCAACTGTCTATTCAGCTACACCACACGTAATTAAAATAATCAGAAAACTAAAAAGTGCAATTTCTGCATGTTTATATATTACTTTAAATATTGGGAAGATTTAATAGCTTTGCGCTGAAGTCTAAAAAAATAATAATCCACATTGTAGGGAGTGAGTTTGGCTGGTTTCTCAGTTCTGAAGTGAGATTGATTGGGTGATCCAAGGTGAAACCTATGAGGGGACCTCGCATGGAGCCAATGAGAAGGCAAACTGCCAGCATCTCCGGCCAAAGTACTGGGTAGTAAGTGATGAGAAGGACAGATTACACTCAGATTGGACTCAGCTTCCTACATTCTGACCCAGGATAACATCTGCATCCAAGTAACCTAAAATTAGCAAGAAAGTTGGCATAGTTACATGCCACACTATGGATACTTATCCCATCACACTAGAGAGTAAAAGACATGCAATTTCCCCCAAGTTGGGGAGAGGAGTATAAACATAGTCTTTATCAATAACCAGAAAGCCATGTAAATGGGTTGTTCCAAAATGCCATCCTCTCCAGCCCCCCCCCCAAAAAAAACAAATAGACAAAATAAAAAATGAAGCAGGTTAATGAAAAATAGAGAATGGAGTAGAGAAGAATCTGTAGAGATGAAGTTCTTCTACAACCTGTTTTAACATTACTTATGTATTTATTACTATAAACACTGAGGAACATTGCACGTTGTGAGGCAAAGGAGAGAACATTCTCACAACAAGGTCCCTGCTACCAACAATTGTATCTAGAGGAGACAATGGAAAAAAGATCCAATTGCTGAGTTTTCTATATTTCTATATATGTTCTCCTTATTTTACTGAAGTCCATTGTAAACCTGGGAAAGAAGGAGGAGGACAAGAAAACATATTATAGGTTGTCCTTAACTTATAACCACAACTGAGCCCAAAATTTATGTTGCTGAGCAAGACATTTGTTAAGTGAGTTTTGCCCCGTTTTATACCTTTCATGCCACAGTTGTTACGTGAGTCATTCCATTTGTGAAGTTAGTTACACGGTTGTTAAGTGAATCAGGTTTCCCCATTGACTTTGCTTGTCATGAGGTCACAAAACATGATCATATGACCCTGGGACACTGCAACCATCATAAATGTGAGTCAGTTGCCAAGCCTCTGAATTTTGATCATGTGACCATGGGGATGCTGCAACGGTCGTACGTGTGAAAAGCATTGATAAGTCACTTTTTTTAGTGCTCTTGTAACTTTGAACAGTCACTAAATGAACTGCTGTAAGTCGAGGACTACCTGTATTACTATCAGGACCGGTTGCACAGTCAGCCAGATATTTAGACTGGATTTGGCATTTTTGTCCATGTATTTGTCTATCTATTGAGACCTTCCCAAGGACCTTCGATAGTCAGATGTTGTTCGATGGTGTTATTATTTCTACTATTATTATTATATTGTATCAGAGGATAAATCAATCTATAGAAGACAACTGTTTGGTGACCTTCATTGCAATGTATGTAAACGTACTGCAATATTCGTGAACTTTTTCTCATTATTACTACTACTTGTCCCTGTTACAATGCTTTCTTGTTAGAGAGGAAAAATGAACCCAGTTACTTGATATTGTAATGTGCCCCTTCATTTGCAGAAGCTCTTTGCCAAGGGTGTAAATATGCGGATGCAGTCCTTTCACTTTTTTGCACATCCAGTACAGCTTCCACAGCAACCTGACTCATCAAATCATATAGTATAAAATGATTCACTGCTATGCACTGCATTGCTACAAATGTGATGGTTGAGCCCCGGCAAACACAACCCCAATGAAGACTTCTGAATATAAAAAGCAGCTGGAGAGAGCAGGGGAAACAGGTGTAATTGCATTTTCAAATTACCCACCTCCTGCTGAAAAGCAAGCAGGTCATTATGATTAAAAATGAATAAGCAGGTACATGAAATTTTTCAGGGTGGTCTTAGAAATAACTTCACAATAGGCACAGATGGTTGAGACACAAACAGATTCTCTGAGATGGCCCCCCCTCCCCGCCCAGCTTCTTTTCCTACAAGATAGTAGAAAGCCTTTAAAAGGACTAAATTGTTTTTCGATTTCTTTTCAAGAAAGGCTTATGAGAACAGAGCCCACAGCCAACCTCTTATTTTGCCCTGTGGTCTGTTTAATGGATAGAATGGTTGGGACTAATAAACAGTAATGTAACCCAAACTAAGAAAAATCCAGAAAATTTCAGTTTCACATACACATATACAAGAGAGCATTCTTTGTTCCAAGAATATCAGATCTGAAAGCAGCCTCTGAAAGCCAGAACTTAAACAGCCTTTGCATTTAACATAATATATATTTGACACCCCCCCAAAAAAATTAAATAACAGCAATGATGAAAACATTAATTTCAAAGATAAGCAAAAATTCTGCTTGCTTATACTTAACTCAGACTAGAGGGGGCTGGGTCCTAACCATTTGATATCTCTATTTCATTTTCTTTCTATCGTGGCTTCAGGGAAAAGACTTTGTTTAAGAGATAGTTTGCTTGCAGAAAGCACTTGATTCAACTCTTCGCCAAGTAGAAAAAAATCAGATAAGAAACCATTTTACTTTGGAGAAAGGAAAATATGATTTTCCTCTTCAAAAAATTACTTTGAGTATTGCCAGTTTGCATTATGGGGCAAGCACTGCTAAAGAGTAGAAGAATGTAGGTCAGGGGTTTTCAAACTTGGCCCTTTTATGACTTGTGGACTTCAACTTCCAGAATTCCTCAGCCAGCAATGCTGGCTGAGGAATTCTGGGAGTTGAAGTCCACAAGTCATAAAAGGGCCAAGTTTGAAGACCCCTGATGTAGGTAGATCAGACCACAAGCTCTTCTCATCCAGCAGCTTGCTTCCAACAAGGACCAACTAGATGCCCCTGGAAGATGCTGAATAAACCTGAAGAAAGATGCTATTGCTTTAGTAAATCGAGCATATTTTTCACACTAGTAGCATCTTTTTCCAGTTATGTGCAAAACCCATCAAAAAGCTCACGAATAGATATGCATATGTTATTATTATTATTTATTACATTTGTAACTATCCAATGACTCTGGGCAGTTGCAAAGTGGTACGATGTTCATGTGAAATCCAAAACAATTCTTAGGAGTGATTTTTAAAGCATATACCACTTTTATTATTTACTGCTCCTGAACCTGATCATGCAACCATTGACATGCAACCCTTACAAACCATTCATTTTTAACCTGCATGTGCACATCAGACTTTACTCCAGAAAGAAAGTTGAAATGGCCTGACACATGTCCTATTTCTCTCAGCATTTGTAGCATTATGTGCGTGCTTTCTAGCGCTATTTGTGTCACAAACACCAAATGGAACATACTCCACTCAGATCTTTCAAACCAATCCACTATCCCATGGGCTTACAACATTACTTGCTGGAGTATGGATCTAATTCAGTTAGATTTCTAGGAGATGTGACACTGTTTTCATTAATCTGTGACACCAAAAAACAATTGTTGCTTTGGAAGTAAAACTGCCCACATAATTCTGTTTCAGAATCAAAGAAGCCTGTAGGGTAGAACCTTCCCCAGTCAACTGCTCCAATGTGCAATAAAACTCATTTTTAGATAAATGGGGCAAACCCATTCTTCTGAGGCTTATATGCTTGCCAGACACTACCAGTTTCTTCTCCTAAGTGTGATGTGTAAATGAAAGTATTTCTGATCTCAAAGGAAGGGTTGTGTGTTTGGTTCCCATGCTCCCTCCCTGCCTGCCCTGTTTTCTCTGTGAATTTCAAGGCTTCGGGGACTTGTTAAGAGAAAGATCAAACATACCCTCCATGTAAATGCATAATGCATATATTTACCTCATAGGGATATTGAGGATTAATGAGCTCCTGATTGGAAACACTCTGAAGATGAAAAGCCCATTTGCATTCCAAAGATTATAAATATTTTCCTTGTCTGTGAAAACCATTTTTCTAATGTGCTAATTTTAAATCAGTAAATGTAGGTTTTGGATTTGTTTAAAATAAAAATATATAGCCAGCTATTTATGAGTGGGTCTTTCAAAATTTTCCCATATGAGGACCATAGCAGCCCATGGTCACTTTTTGCAATCCATCTTAATAATGTGCCATTGTTTTGCCCCTGCTCCAGCCCCCATCCCCTGCATTTCACCCCAGCTAAATCCAAACCACCCAAAAACACTAGAACCCCAAAATATGATCTGGAAAGATTCTCAGGCCTTCAAGCCCATCTAAGCATATCTACCATTCTGTCCCTTTGGCCTTGCATCCTCCCGCATGCAAGATTCCCTAGATCAGTTTTCCTTACACATCTCAAAATCATATAATATGTTTTCTTTTAAAAAATAATGAGGAAGACCTATGACTTTGTAAAAAGGAAGACATAAAAGGGATATCCAAAGCAAATATGTTTTCATAATAACTGTTATTTTCTCTTACATTTAATGCAATTTATGACCTTCCCTATGATGGCATATTTCTTGAAAACCTGCAGAGAGATTTGTGAAGGAATATCTTGGAGTGGGTGTAACATTCAGCCTATTTTGATATTTCATCTTGATTGCAGTAAGAGCTGAAAATCTATTTTCACAAAGGTGTAATGAAGGGGGGGAAACGTTCATATTCCCTGGGAACTGTCAGTCATAGTTTTCTAGTGATTTGTATGTATTTGTTTGTTTCACTGTAACATTTGAAAAGTGGATTTCCAAAATCATTTTTTCCCTTTGTAGATGGGGTACTTATAGAAATAAGAACTAAACCCCCCAACTCACTCCCCCAAGCCCTTTCAGTTCTTGGGATCAGCTCACAGAACAACCTCAGGTTATCCAAGGAATACTGTTTCTCTGCAGAGCATCATTTAAGAAATCCAATTTTATGTGGGCTACACTGCTGGCAAGAGCAAAAGGCAGACAGACTAAGTTATTCTAGTATAATTTCCTGTATTAGAGATCTTGCAAGACTTTTTTTTTCTTCATAGAACAAGTGATTTGTTTTTGTTCTTGGTGGGGAGTTGCCTTTGAGTCAGTGTTGACTCCTGCCGACTGTCTGGACAAATCCCTGTAGGTTTCTTGGCATGATTTTCAGAGGTGTTTTGCCATTGGCTCCTTCCTAGGGTGGAGAGAGTGACAGGCCCAAGGTCACCTAGCTGGTTTTGGGCCTAAGGCAAGATCAGAACTCCCAATTTCTCTGTTTTAGCCTAGTGCCTTCACTACTACATCTCTAAACAAGCCTACACTGGTTTTTTTTCCTCAATATTTTTAAATAAATTTAGATATAGAACTTATGATAATCAGATAATCAGAGACGGCAAATAGAGACACCCACAGAGAATCTATAGGGCAGCAGTGCAACTGCCTAATTTCCCTTCAAAATATATCTAACTAAGGTGACCCTTTATGAATCAAAAGATTTCAGGATAATATTTTTTCATACTTTTATTTATATTTGTAGGCGTACCTTTAAAAGAATGAATAAAATCTTAATAAAAGTATAATTCAAATAAAATAAAAGACAAAATGAGAAAGAAGATAATCAGCTATATCCCATCAGCCTCATATTCAGATGCTCACTGTTGATGGACACTCTGAAGGCCTCGGCTCGCTCTCTCCTATTATGATTAACCAACCATTGATTATATAAGGGGCTGGGGGGAATGCAGTAAAGACTCACAGTGAACAGCAATGTGGTATGCATGTGAATGAGACTAAGACTTTCTGGGTTATAAGAATGGCAAGATCCCTTATATTTTAATTGTATTCAGTTTATAATATCTTATGAGTATAAGATATTAGTTCTGGATGGGGCAGCCCTGCTCCAGAACTGGTGTGCAATCTGGGGTTTCTCCTGAACTCTTGAATCCTGCTTGAAGAGCAGGAATGGCATATATGGCTATGAGACCCTTTGTGCAACTCCGTGATGTGCACCAGTTGCGGCTTTCCTGGATCAGGAGTCCCTTGCACTCAGGCCCTGATCATTCCTCACCTAGATTACTGCAATGCGCTCTACATGGGGCTACCCTTGAAGAGTATTCAGAAGCTACAGCTGGCTCAGAATGCAGTTGCACAGACAGTTCTGGGTGCCCCTAGAGTAGCCCATATAACATCTTTGTTATGTGAGCTGCATTGGCTGCCATTTTGCTTCTGGGTCCAATTCAAGGTGTTGGCTATTGCTTATAAAGTCTTGTGGCATGTGTCCAAGCTACCTGAGGATTCATCTCACCCCAGTGGGATTGGTCTGCTCCACTCACACCAGCAGAAAGGGTGTGCTGCAGCCCATTTCAGCCAAGGAATTCTGGCTGGTGGGGTCTAGCAGAAGAAAGAAGGCATGCCTCCCTGATACCCTCAGATTCATTGCTTGATAGATGGAACCGGAGGCATGCTTGACTTTGTCAGATGTTATACAAGAGGCAGATACCACAGAAAGGGGATTAAAGCATGAGTCACTCTGAGCAGTGTCTCCCAATCCAGGAATGGGTACAGTTAGCACACCAGAGGAGTTGTGCAAAGACCTTTCTAGCCATAGCTGCCATCTGCTTCTCTTCACCTGCTCCACCCTAGAGCATCTTTCAATAGTGATATAATTGGGAGATGCTCCTCAGGCTACAAAGTGTATGTTGGCATTGCAACAGCTGAGTCATAGGTCAGTAAATGTCTCCTGCCCTTGAAATTGAGGGAGCAAAGGACTGGGTCCTTCCAGTGGGATGATTTTTATGAAATAGAAAGAGAAGAGAAACGAATAAAGAGCAGATGGGAGAGCAGAAATGAGCCCATGAAGATAATTAAAAAGAGGTGGTTTAACTAGAAGCGATAGCTATGGTGTTAAATAGGTTCCCAAAGAGTTCTGTATCCTGTAATACAAAGGCCCTTCATTTCAGGAAATGGCAGAGGATTCATCATGTACATAGTTAGACTGTCAAGGTTGAATTGCTAAGCTGCCTGTTAACTTTGATCACTATTCAACTTGCCATGAATAGTGGCCAGGGGGGAGGGGTAGAAGGCATGGGAAGGAAACGGAATTCCAAGAAGCCATCCACGGACTGTGAGAACCGAGGTCATGAAAGCAGGTGTCTGATGGAGAAGTGGAATGTTCTCATAACAAACCAAAGAAGTATGATTGGGCAATGTGGACACTGGGTGGGTGGGGGTTATGGAAAGCTATTGTTAACTAACCAGATTTCTGCATGGGAAAACCAGAGCTGGTTTTGCTTCTTCAGTTCTGAGACGTGTATTCAATAAAATTTATCATTTATGGCACTTCAAAGCCTTGAGGATTCCTTGACTTTGAATTCACTATTTGGAGGGTTGACGTAGACAGATGTTTGGAAACCAGTTACAATTGACTGTAGGAAAGGATTACTATCAAACTGGAGAAGTTCAGATTAAGGTATTGTCCTGTGCCATCCAGTTATTTGCATCATTATT
>NW_015388033.1:91752-98662 GCF_001527695.2 Protobothrops mucrosquamatus
AGGCAGGAAGAAGCTTTTCTTCCTGGTAACGCAGAAATAATGCTAAAAATTCTACATTTTCTGATGGCACCCTTCTGCAGGACTAGCCAAAAGTACATCTAACAACAAAGATGTTGTTACTCCTACTTGATATTTCCTAATTATTGGAAAGTAAAAATCAAAGAGTGCCAATAGAGCCTTTCTGCCACCTAGCATCAACAGGAGGATGCCTTTTCCTCATCATATTGGCTTCTCTTGTTAGGATGCTTGGGATTTAATATGTTTGATTTTGTTCCAAAAGTGACTCCAAAATAAGGGCTTCCGAATCCATTTATAAAGAGGCCACTTATGCATCCTATCCTTCATCTTCACAAGTATGGAATCTGCAGAAAGGGAAGCATGTTTTTTGGTGCAACACCAACAGCTACTGTAGTGTTCATGTAGCAAGCACTAGATTGGTCTAAATCAGAGGTGTCAAACTGCCGGCCCTTGGGCTGGACACGTCATCGGGAAACCACGCCCACCCCATTGCTGGCAATGGCAAAAAAGCTCCGATACGTTGTGCGACATCATGTGACGTCGCGAGTTTGACATGTCTGCTCTAAATTAAGGTTGAAAATCAGCATCTAGCAAAGTAAGCATATTATGATTTAACTTTTCAGACACAGCATGATATGTGAGAAAAGCAATTGTGGTTTCTTAACTTAGCTTTAGGTTTAGCAAGTTGTGTCAACTCAGACATCCAGGATGGAAGAGAAGGGCAGTAATCCAGAGTATTTACAACAGGAAAAAAAGGAAACAAGAAAGCTATCCACAAACAGTATGATTAGATTATTACATCTTGAAATTAAACAATGGGTATATACCTCGTTTCCCCTCTTCACAGCATAAAACTAAAAGCAAACAAAAAAGACCAAGAGAACACTGATTAAAGGTGGACCTCAGGCAGTTGGTTTTTATTTCTTATTTCTATATTTTATGAGGCATAAAATATCAACAATTCTGCAAACTGGAATGTTAATCTTGCAAATAATGCCTTAGTCTATCTATTTTACAATAAACCAGATTTATTTTTTAGATTTCTTTAAATTCAGTAAGTGCCCCTACTTCCCACCACCACCCCCATTTACTCCCCTGGCCATTGCATCCTCCTGAAACACTGAAGAAATCAAGACTGTAATAATCTGGCAGGTCTTGAAATAATTTAATTAGTCTCTCTTGGATTCCATTGCACTTTTTCAGATCTGGTGACAATGACATCTCAAATCTGTTGTGATTATCCCAAGGTGGGAACAAAAAGGTCAGACTTTTTAATGATCCCTTAGCAAACCAACAATGGTGAGAAAATGTCATAATTAAATATTCTCTCCTAAATCTGAGAACTGAAACTGAAAACAAACATACTTTGCTGTTTCATTAAAAATAAATTTACAAACAGAGGTATTCTGAAAATTAATATGAATCCAATATTACTGCTGGCTGTTTATTAAGTAGTGATAAAGATTATACACAAGATAATCTTATATTGCGTGAGAAGGTGTTCCCAGGAGCTGTAAAGCTCTTCTCTTCTCTTCCAAGATCAGAGAGAGAATAGTTTGCTAACATTGGAAACCTTGTGTCCCCTGAAAAATGCCCCCAAATCTGATAGCTCGGTGACAAAAAGAAACAAAAGAAGGAATATAGGGCGTCTGGCAAGTGGAATCAGGCATTAACTAAATCTAAAATCCTACAGCTCACACAATATTCCATGAAGCTGGTGTTGACTATCCATTAGTCTTAAAGCTGAAAGAGATTACATCCTTTCTGGAATTTCTGCACACATAAATTTCTTTAAATAGATACATGACCAGAGAGAGGAGAAAAGATATGGACTTTGTTCTTCATGCTGCATTTTTTTAGCTAAAGTTATCCAAGGTGCTGGATTCCACAGACACAAGGCTATTGGAACTACTGCTCTATCAAATAACAATACATGTCATTAATACGGTACAATTTGTTGCCACTGAAGCCGAGGAATTTATGGCATTCTTCTTTCCATCTTAGAGACAGATGAAAGGAAAAGCAGCTACAAGAGGATAGTTTTCCTTTGCTAAACCTTAATGACTGATTTCTGAATCAGAGTATTTTCGGTAATATAACATTGGGCTATTTACAGTTCCTTGGCAGGGCTCCAAAAAAAAGCCCTTCAGCAGGGTTTCATCTGGTATAAAGGAAGAGATGAAGAGGAGTGTCTGGGAATGGGTTGTGCCTGCTGTTAATGAATCCATTGCCACAGGACATCTGAGCCTTTTTCACCAGTTACACAATGTCAGTTTTGACTTTACTATTTAAAGAATACTTGACTGAGAAGCATTGTTAACCCAAACTCTGAAGTTAATCTGAGCTGGGATGTGAACCTAACTTCCTCATACACATGTCTTATTTCCTCACCAGAAAACTTGGTGCCTTTTAAAAATCCAAAATCCACTCCCAACCACCAGCATGCAAACTTAGGATCAAACAATATGTGCACACATTTCTCCTTTCTTTTCCCATCACCTAAAACAGCAGAAGAGCCTTCCTGGACCAGATCAAGCCCAACTATTGCAGTCTTCTATCTGCAGCCAGAAGACGAAGCCCAACTATTGTAGTCTTCTGTGACCAGCCAGACACATTTGGAAAGCCCTGTGGTATAGACAGAAGAGTTTCTCCATATTTGGCATTTAAGGTAATATCATGTTGGATTCAGAAGATAGTAAATTGCTATCAAAATTAATGATCATTAATAGATGATCCTTTATTAATGTGTTTAGTTCCCTCTCACAACAATCCATATTTCTTATTGTTATCAAACCTGAGGACAGAATATTCCATAATTTAACTGTGAATTATGTAAAGAAACACATTCTAGTTTAGTGGATGAACTCCAGTTGTTCCTATGTAAGAGAAGGAGAAAAACATTATCTTTTTTTCCTCATACCAAGCATGTATTATATATTTTGGTCATGATTTCCTATGCCCAATTTGGTTCCATGCTAAAAAAAAGTCTCTAGCTACAATACTCTTTCCTCACAAGAAGCTGCTGTAGCCCCTAATTAGATTGGATGTCTCTTTTGATTTTCCTTTGCCCCTTTTTCAACTCTACACTATGATAACAAAGGCTGTACACAACATTACAAGTATAGTCTCATTGTAAAACTATACTGGCAGTTGTAGCTTCAGTTCCCTTGCTGAGTATTTCAAACATGGTATCTGCTTAAAAAAACATGCAGACACACAGCAACTGCACACAGATAATATTTTTCCCTGAGTTTTCCATTATGGCTTTGAGATCCCATTTCTTGTCATTTGCAACTCAGTTATTATTATCAATGACATTTGATTTGTGTGAGTGGGGGTGCATGTGTGCATGCCAACTGCATATAATAATAATAATAATAATAATAATAATAATAATAATAATAATAATAATAATAATAATAATAATAATAATAATAATAATAAAGTAGTTGCCAGGGATCTTGGAGATCTTCTATTCCAACCCCATGCTCAGGCAGGAAACTGCATATCATTTCAGAAAATGGTTGTCCAGTCTCTTCTTAAAAACTTCCAGTGTTGGAGTATTCACAACTTCTGGAGGCAGGTTGTTCCACTGATTAATTGTTCTGTCAGGAAATTTCTCCTTAGTTCTAGGTTGCTTCTTTCTTTGGTTAGTTAGTTTCCATCCATTACTTCTTGTCCTGCCTTCAGGTGTTTTGGAGAATAGCTTGACTCCCTCTTCTTTGTGGCAACCCCTGAGATATTGGAACATTGCTATCACGTCACCCCTAGTCCTTCTCTTCATTAAACTAGTCATACCCAATTCCAGCAACTGTTCTTTATATGTTTTAGCCTCCATTCCTCTGATCATCTTTGTTGTTCTTCTCTGTACTCTTTCTAGAGTCTCAACATCTATTTTACATCGTGGTGACCAAAACTGGATGCAATATTCCAAGTGTGGCCTTAACAAGGCATTGTAAAGTGATATTAACATTTCATGTGATCATGTGATTCTATCCCTCTGTTAATGCATCCTAGCACTGTGATGGCTTTTTTGGCAGCTGCAGCACACTGCTGGCTCATGTTTAAGTGATTATCCACTAGGACTCCAAGATCCCTCTCACAATTACTACTATTGAGCAAGGTACCACCTATACTGTACCTGTGCATTTGGTTTTTCTTGCCTAAATGTAGAACCTTACTTTTTTCGCCATTGAATTTCATTTTGTTAGCTAGCGCCCAATGTTCAAGTCTGTCAAGATCCTTCTGTATCTTAAGCCTATCTTCTGGAGTGTAGGCTATTTTTGCAAGCTTAGTGTCATCTGCAAATTTGATGAGTTTACAGATATTTACATTGAACTATCTTTCCCATTTTGAAACCCATGTATCCACTTTGGAAAATTATTTGCATTTTATTTTTGTTTTACTTTCCTGCAGAGTTTAATAATTTTAACAAACTTGACCATCTAATTGCTCAGACACTCTAGTTCAGTGATTCTCAACCTTTTTAATGCCGCGACCCCAACCGGTCGTAAGTCGAGGACTAAACCGGTCGTAAGTCGAGGACTAAACCGGTCGTAAGTCAAGGACTACCCAACCGGTCGTAAGTCGAGGACTTTCCCTGCCCGGGAGCGCTGCGCATACGTGGTTCCGCCCCCTGCGCCGGCCGAGGCATAGCTGGCAAGCGGCAGAGACGGAGCAGGCCGACCACCAGCTGGCCCAGCCCAAGGGAGGTAAGGCACCCGCCGGAAAAGGGGAAAAAATGGCGGACAAAAAAAATGGCAGACAAAAAAAATGGCGGACAGCCTTGCTTGGCGACCCCCATGAAATGGTCAATCGACCCCAAATGGGGTCCCGACCCACAGGTTGAGAACCACTGCTCTAGTTCAACATTTCTCAATCTTGTCAACATTAAGATCCACACAAATTAACACTGTCAAAGTTAGAAACACTGCTCTAGATCATTTATCTAGCACTGGTTGCGAAAGGACTTCCTGGGAGATCCTCATCTGAAAATCTCTTCAGTTCAAAACTGTCCACTTATTCCTACTCACTTTTGTAGCCAGTTATTAATCCACAAGCGGTCCTGTCTTATTAACTCAGAGTATAAAGAAAGTTTGCATACAAATCAGCAATGTGTTTTAAGAATCCTCATTTGGACATCAGATTCTTGATCTTGTCACTATTTTTTCTTTCTTTCCTCCTGTAAAAGAAGTGATAGGAAAAATGGAGTTGCAACTGAACATGACATTCTGAGACAGAATATGACTGAATTCTGGAGTATAACTTATTAGCTGAAATACAACCATTTGACCACACTGGCTGTTAGGTCCTGCGGAATTCCAGTTCTTCACATCCTTGCAGGCTATAACTTCAGGATTAAATTTGTGATGAAATAACTGGAAATTGCAGGGATGCCAGAGTACTGAGATGTGCTAGGCCTTTCATGCAACATTTCATTAGCAGGTTAGAAAAGGGAGAAATACCTACCAACAAGAGAAAAAATGGCCAGGAGATTATTGCTATTTCAAATGTGAAAGAAAGGCCAGAACATGATGAACCTGATATAGCAGGAGATTAAACTGCTGTCTCCTTGTGCTACTGTGAAAGAATTTAATTTAGCTATATAAGAAGTCCTTGTGGAAGGCTTCCAAGAAGCTTATCACTAGCACTCTTCTTCATCCTAGAGACACCAGGGAATCAAATCGTCCAAGCTATAAAACAGAGGAAACAGAGGCCTGGGTGAAAGACTTATCTCTGATGGATGGAGAAGAGATAGAACATGACGTGGAATGTGGGAATGACCTGCGGGAAAGAGGAGAAGGGTTGCTGCCTAGGAAACAATCAGACAAGAGAGGCAGGAGCCCCCAGTGGCTTAGTTAGAGGTGAGAAGTTTTCTACTTTTGGACTTGCAAGATTGATCTCAGCCTTTCCTGGTAAACCAGGCAGGAAACATGACTAGATGAGTTAAAACTATTTTATTGTAAAGCTACTCTAACAGAATCTTGCAATAAGTACAGACTTCCCACTACCACTTTTAACTGCTTGATCCATTAGGATGGTTCCTTTCTAAGTTTCTTTCTCTAACTGCTAAGCCCCTGGTGACTCCTTCCTCTCTTCTCTGATTGTCTCCTAGACAACATCTCTTTCCCCCTTTCTCCAAAGTTCATTCTCCACATTCCATTATGGAAAGGGCCTGCAGGTAGCGCACCACTGCGTGAAATGGAGACACAGAGAAACCTCAGCTCCTGAGGCCAATATGTGAGGACAATGCAGTTCATTAAATCCCTATTGATTTCTGCCACAACAGCAGAGGAATGTGTCTGTAAAACATGTAAAACTCACATGTTACAAGAAAAAAGAAAGCATTCCTAAGAGACATGGGTCTGCAAAAGCTACCTAATATGTAGCTAGCCATAAGGAGGAAACAAATCTGATAAGACTATAGAATAGAAAGCTAGTATATATAATACAACTACCTATTCTGAGAAGGGCCAGTCCATTGACTGGGAACATGAAAATGTCATGGATCCAAGAACAACAATGATTCATCACAAAAGAGTAGGACAGCACAAACCAGACAGAAATCATAATGGAATGTCTTTTGGAAGCAAAGTGAACATCTAGTGATCAAGTACAATCTGGATGATCTTAAGAGACTGAAGGTGAAGGGCTTGCTTTGCACTTTCTAGATGAGTAAGAAGGCAATTTGAATTTCCTTATAAATTGTGCCCTCATTCATTGCATTACTCCTTATAACATTGACACACAAGCACAGCTTACTGACTCCTCATTCAATGAGGATGATTCATTGGATAAATCACCTACATGAATAATCCCAAAAATAGATGAAATACTAGCATTTGGGCTTTAAAAATAGTAATGACACAGCATCTGTAACCAGGGAGCCAAG
>NW_015388033.1:98853-138151 GCF_001527695.2 Protobothrops mucrosquamatus
ACCGGTTGGGTAGTCCTCGACTTACGACCGGTTTAGTCCTCGACTTACGACCGGTTTAGTCCTCGACTTACGACCAGTTGGGGTCGTGGCATTAAAAAGGTTGAGAACCACTGGTCTAAGAGAAGTCACATCATACCATGCAACCCATGCCCTACCCCTTTTGTAGGTGTGTCATCACACAAGTTTAAAAGGGGTGGGGCTTGCAGCCACAGAAACAGGATACAGCTTTTATCAGATTGACTGACTTGACTCCCGTGCAGATCCATGGATGGACATGTCCTGGTGGGCATCTTTTGATGAAAGCAGCAGGAGCATAAATTCAAGAAGAATCCAGCATAGCTGCACAAAGATCTATCTGACAAACTGAATGACAAAAAGGACAAATACAAAAAATGGAAAGAGAGAGACAAATAACTAAGGCTGATTATCAGCAGACAGCCAGAACATGCAAAGATGAAGTCAGGAAAGCAAAGGCTCAGAATGAACAAAGACTTACAACAAAAATCAAGGACAATAAAAAAAGTTTCTTTCAACATATTAATAACAAGAAAAAAAGTCAAGGAAACTGTAGGTCCACTAAAGAGAGAAGATGGCAAGGAAGTAAAAGACAGTAGGGAGGAAGCACAGCTGCTTAACTCATTCAGTCTTCACACAAAAAGAAATTATAGTCCAACATACCAAAAAATTACTGCAAAAGACAAACTAGAAAGAGTACAGAGAAGAGCAACAAAGATGATTAGGGGACTGGAGGCTAAAGGATATAAGGAAAGGCTGCTGGAATTCGGTATGTCTAGTTTAATAAAGAAAAGGATGAGGGGGGACATGATAGCAGTATTCCAATATCTCAGGGGCTGCCACAAAGAAGAGGGAGTCAAGCTATTTTCCAAGGCACCTGAAGGCAGGACAAGAAGCAACGGATGGAAACTAATCAAGGAGAGAAGCAACCTAGAACTAAGGAGAAACTTCCTGACAGTTAGAACAATTAACCAGTGGAACAACCTGCCTCTAAAAGTGGTGAATGCTCCAACACTGGAAGTTTTTAAGAAGAAACTGGACAGCCATTTGTCTGAAATGGTAAAGGGTTTCCTGCCTGAGCAGGGGGTTGGACTAGATGACCTCCAAGATTCCTTCCAACGATGTTGTTGTTGTTGTTGTTGTTGTTGTTGTTGTTGTTGTTGTTATTATTATTATTATTATTATTATTATTATTATTATTATTATTATTATTATTAAAATAAGCAAGAAAATGGTAAGAGAACACCTATCCGACCTTGAGGAGTATAAATCACTGGGACCTGACAGATTACATCCCAGAGTTCTGAAGGAGCTGGCAGATGTTATCTCAGAACCATTGCACCATATCTTTCATAAATCCTGGAGCACCGGGGAAATATCTGAGGATTGGAAAAGGACTGATGTGGTTCCCATCTTCAAGAAAGAGAAAAAAACAGACCAATCAGTCTAACATCAATACCTGGGAAGATCCTGGAAAAGATAATAAAAAAACAGATCTGCAAACAACTAGAAGAAAACAAAGTTATAACTAGTAGCCAGCACGGGTTTGTTAAAAACACATCATGCCAAACCAATCTTATTTCATTTTTTGATAAAGTGACTAAATTAGTAGACCAACAAATGCCGTTGACATAGTTTACTTAGATTTCAGTAAGGCAGAGCTCCCCAACCTTTCCGGCCCGGAGGAGGAAAGGGAGGAGCAGGAAAATGTATGTGCGTGTGCGCGCACATACAGTATGTGCATGTGCAAAACTGATGCATGCATGGCAGCAGCACTAGCGCCTGCACGCCTGCACAAGCAGGATGCATGCACTCACGGCAACACTAGTGGCAGCACTGGGGCCCACCCACATGCGCAAACAGGGCTGTTAGCAGCGGCACTAGCACAAGTGGGGAGGGTGCATGCATGCACTTGTGCAGACACTCCCCAGCCATTCCTGTATCAGCCAAGGCCCGCTGGTTGGAACCCCTGCAGTAAGTCATTTGACAAAGTAGACCACAAACTACTTCTTAGTAAATTAGAAAGAGGCGGAATAAACATCACCACCAGATTTGTAGCTGGCTGACAAACTGTATTCAACGAGTAGTCCTCAATGGTACTCCATCCACATGGGGAGAAGTAAGGCTCCATCGCAGGCCCTCTTCAATATCTTCTTAAATGACTTAGATGAGGAAATAGAAGGAGAACTCATCAAATTTGCAGATGACACTAAACTGATAGGATTATTCAACACTCCAGAAGACAAGCTCAGGATCCAAAAAGATCTTGACAAACTTGAACAATGGGCCTTATGCAACAAAATGAACTTTAATGTGGAGAAAAGCAAAGTTTTATATTTAGACAGGAAAAATTAAATGTACAGATTATGCGAGACGTGGCTCAAAAACAGTAACTGTGAGAGGGACCTTGGAGTCCTAGTGGATGATCACTTGAATATGAGCCAGCAATGTACAGCAGCAACCAAAAAAGCTAATACAATCCTGGGTTGTATAAACAGAGGCATAGAATCAAGATCATATGAAGTATTAATACTACTTTATAAAACCCTAATAAGACCACACCTGGAATACTGCAACCAGTTTTGGTCATCGTACTACAAAAAAGATGTTGAGAGTTTGGAAAAAATTCAGAGAAGAGTAACTAAGATGATCAAAGGCCTGGAGATTAAAACATACGAAGAACAGCTGCAGGACTTGGGCTTGGCTAGTCTGAAGAAAAGAAGAAATAGGGGAGACATGATAGCAGTGTTCCAGTATTTGAGGGGCTGCCACCAAGCAGAGGGGGTCAAATTATTCTCCAAAGCATTAGAGGGCAGGACAAGAAACAATGGGTGGAAACTAACCAAAGAGAGAAGCAACCTAGAACTAAGGAGAAACTTCCTGACAGTTAGAACAATTAACCAGNTATCCTATCCTATCCTATCCTATCCTATCCTATTCAATCCATGCATCCTTGCAGTTTTATGAGTAAGCAGTTTGCAAGAACTGTTTTTGAGCCACGTCTCATGTAATCTGTACTTATACATTTGATTTTTCTTGCCTAAATGTAAAACTTTGCTTTTCTCCACATTAAAGTTCATTTTGTTAGATAGGGCCCATTGCCAGTTTTTTCCAGAACAACATAGCTACATAAAATGTCATCTTCAGGCATTTGACTTTTTTTCCCTGAAAAATTATATCTGAAACATCAGCTGGCTTTTGGAGAGTAAGAGAAATACATCTCTGTTTTGCCAGGTCTCAGCTTTGCCATCCCTTGAAATTCAATGCATTATATTCCTTATTCTCTTTGCCTGTTGCACTTTTAATTTCTATCAAACTTCAGTCTGAGGGTTTTTGATAGATTGTCATGTTGACATAAACACCTTGGTCCAAACATTTATGTCCCTCTGGCTGGAATCCCAGGTTCTGCTAATACTTGTTGACATCAATCTGTCCTTTCCTTGCACAGCACACTGAAGTGCAGGTTGAAACAACAAATCAAGCAGCAGCTTGTTTTTGCCTTCCTTGTCCTGATAAATACAGGGCAATATGGAGACTGAACACAAGAAACAAGACACTGCTTCACTTGTGCCAAGAACAGAAGGTCAATTCTAGGCATGAGCAAAGGGTTAATTTAAGCAGAATGCCACACCCCTCAAGCATGTCTCAGAAATTGAGGCTATGCTTCATGAAGAAACAACCCCAAGTTGAGTCATTGGGACTTTCTAGATAGGGCTGGGAAGAACTCTATTTGGAATACTGGAAAGCTACTGTTGGCTTGTGTAGTCCATGAGTGACAATCTGAGGCTCCATGAGCCCACAAAAGCATGCACAAGTCCCAGAGCTTCTCTAAAACTTGCCAGTGTAACTGTAAGAGGAAAGGGAGATATTACAAGCTCAGGTAGTTATCATAATAAATTAATAAATTAAATTCAAACTCAAGTTTAACTTAACTGAAATATAACTTTTGTCCTGGCCCTATCAATTTCTTTATCCTGTTCACAAGTTGGACTGTAACCCTGGCCCACTCCTCAGTGGCCAAGTACAACTCACAATCCAAAGAAATTATATCTCCCAGAGCAGATAATACCCTGATATAGAGCTGCTTTCTAGACTGCTTTCCCCAAGACTTTTCATTGATTTCCTGAGATGTTTGCAGAACTGCATTCTGGAAGGATTCCCATCCTGGGCCTGCAGCTGTATAGTGGCACTTCTTATACATCTTCCGCCTTGAAGTGTTAGCACAGTGATGGCGAACCTTTTAGAGACTGAGTGCCCAAACTGCAATCCAAAACCCACTTATGCATCGTTGAGTGCCGGGTGGGTGTGGCTCATTGGGTGGGCGTGGCCCATTGGGTGGGCATGGCTGCGGTGGTAACGGCAGACTGTGTGGGACTAAAAAGTTCAATCAATCAATTCCAACTTTGCAAGATCTTTTTTTTTCTGCGAGAAGTTGAAATTGACTGATTGAACTTTTTTTTTTTGCACACGGCGGAGGAGGCCTAAAGTTAAAAGGTTTTATAAAACCCAGCTGAAGGCCTAGGACTGGGGCGATGGCGCGCGTGCCCACTGAGAAGGCTCTGAGTGCCGCCTCTGGCACCCGTGCCATAGGTTCGCCACCACTGTGCTAGCATATGAAATTCAAAGTAAATCAGAGAGCGGTATACATCCAAATCCCACCCACAACAACTTTACATATGAGAGAGTCTGTGCAGATCATAAAGGTCATCTGAGTCTACTTAGAAACCTTCTATGATACGAACCTCATTGCAAATAGGTCTCTGCTGCCATAAATATTGAGCCGAATCATCTTCTCTAAGCACAGAAAGAACAGCATTAAGTCATCCTTTCTTAGGAGCTATATTAAGCTGGCCTCTGAATGGATTTCTTTTGCCATTCTCATTGGGCATTAGGAAGCCTCTTTGCAAAAGTGGCTGGGTAGAGAGAGACACCATCTTAATTTTGCACAACTATTTGTGGCCTTATTAAAAATTCAAAAGGCAACTTCTTACATCCCCCAAAGCAGCCTTTTCCCGTTGTTTTGCCCTGCAGCTTCCAACTTTTTTGGGTACCTGACTGCGAGTGAAAGCAATTTGGAAGCAATCTTCCAATCCGAATGATGTCACATTGGAGAAACCTTCTCCAAAGCAATGCCATTTTGGGAACAACCTAGGGCAGTATTTTTCAAACTTGGCAACTTTAAGATGTCTGCATTTCAATTCCCAGAATTCCCCAGCAGCATCCTCATGCCAACAGATTTGGAAGACTTTCCCTGGATTGGCACCAGGACTTTCAGCTGGAAATGGGCAGCTCCATCACCACCCATCCTTCCTGTGAAACTGAAGCCAACCCCATCAAATCCACCACACTGCCACCTTACAGTTCTCAAATTGCCATATGATTCAGGAAGGACATGAAGCAGTGCTGTTATATCTAGTAAGATAATCTATACCAGCTTGCTGTAGTAAAACCCTGTTTTCCCTGATGATTCTGGCCACATCCTTGAGCTCCCTGTCTGCATCAGTTCCACATGTTGCTGTGTCATTTTCTGAAGAAACTGCTTGTCCCTGTAGGCAAAATTAACAGTTTCTCCACTCATCTCTTTGCTGTTCTTTTGCCCAAAGGCTGGGCTAGTTGTAATTCTGTGCCACGTCATCCCAGTAATTAACAGTGCCTGCATTTTCTCTCTGGCTCTTTCATTCCTCTTATCTCCCATTAAGCTATGGAGACAGAGGGAGATAAGTACTAAGCAGTCTGGGTCATAGGCAGGGCAGGGAGGAAGGAACAAGAGGAAAAACTGATGAAGAGCAACTGATACATGACAAGGCTCCATTCAGATAGCCAGAGAGGCCTTATAACCTCGTTTCACACATTAGTCATTTATGAAACAGTTCTAACTCATTTCTTTCCAAAGATCCAAGTAGTTAACTACCCTGTGTAAAATCCTCAATAAAAACCAGGTGGAATGTACCAAAATTCATTTGGGATTTCAGAACCACACCTGGGAAGAGAGTCACCAAGAGCTGGTCAGAGACAAGCAGCTGCCAAGCTCTCTGGAGTGCTACTTCTGTTCCAACGAGCCCATGGGGGTGGGGAGGATTAATCACTGGGTTTTCTTCCATCTCTGCACCATTTCTTGTTTTTTTTTAAGAAAACAAAAGTGTGGACACGGGTTAGTCTCGTTGTTTCCTTCCTCCCTCCCAATTTCTTTCTAGGATTTTTAACTTGGAAGTTTTCACATTGTTTCATAAACCTTCCCTCAGCCTAATAAAAGGCAGCTCACTGTATTTCCAAAATAAAGGTTGTGATGAACAAGCTTGTCTGGCAAAGCAGAAACTGCAATCTTTAGTTTACTTTCAAAACTTGCTCTTTCAGCGCCAGCCATTTGACAGATGGCTCAACTCATCTTCCCTGAGCATGGAAAGAGCACAGGTTTGGCCACCTGACAAATCTCTCCCTCCTCCACTCCCTGCCTGTGCAAAACCCCTTGGAGAGTGTGTGGTGACAGATGGCTGCACCCATACATGCCTTTTGCATAGACAGCTGTCCGTCTCTGGACTTTTTGGTCAACCAATCAAGATACCTGGACTTAAAGGCCAAATCAGGACAATCCTGGTCAAACCCATTTGTATCATAAACCTATTAATGGGGATTTTATGGATAATCATCTGGGCATTTGTCTGTAGTCAATACAGGAATTCTCAGAGATCCAGAAAGCTTGAAATAGCTTGTAAAGTCATTGCCCATCAAAATTAAAATGACGAGGTAAGAAAATCAGAACAAATATCTTCCCCATCCCCCACCAAAGTGGAAGGTATAATTTCACTGTTTATAAAACAAAAGAAAATGGAGGAAAAAAAAGAATCAGCTGTCTCAGTCTGAAAATCCCTTCAAATGGCATTCTGTTTCCTGAGCAATAAATATTTCATCTGAGCAGACTGAGACAATGTTTGTAGTTGGGTCTGATACTTTTTTTCTTTTTTCCTTTTTACATATGCATCATGGTTTGGGGGCTTGTTGATATTTAAACAGAGGTAGCATTTGGAAAAATGTGTACCACCTTTTCCCAGTCCAAGGAAGATTCCACCTGTGTAATTTTGTCAAATTTGTAGCTCATGTCAAAGATATGCTGATCCTGAGGATGATGTTGCACTTGCAAACCAAGCAAAGTGGCTAAGAGGAAGGGTTATATAGGTGCTTCCCTCTTGTCAGGTACAATGTCTTTGTTTTTACACCTTATGTTTCAAAGCCTAGGCCTTGAAAATCAGCCAACAACACTAGTGGACTGTGAACTTTTAGCACATTTGGAGGAAGGACACCAGCTGGAACCAGGCTACCCCCACAGCGTCTGCTGTAAGAGATCAGAGCATATCACTGAATATCACTGCTAGGGGAAGAGAGGGGCGGCTGCCAAAAGAGTGAGATAATGAGCAGTCTTCCTCCAATGCTCTTGATCAATTGCTTTTCTTTCTGTTTTTCATATACAGCTCTCAAGTCGAGATAATTAGACTGCATGACTAATAAGATAATAGTACATTTGCCGTACAGCTGACTCTTAGCCATCAAAGGGCTTCATAGATTTCAACCCGCAAATCTTCACAACACCCATTAGTGGGACAAAAAAAAAATCATGGCAGAAAGAGGTTGTTCAACCTTTCAAGGATCTGGAATTACAGTGTATGTAAGTCTTGTCATTCAGGAGCTTTATCTCCTCTAGATCTTTGTATGTATTCCTAAAATTGCTAATGAAATTCACCATTCCTACATTCATGCTAAAATGTGATCTCATCAATTGAAGATTTATTTTCCAGAGAGCAGTCGTTGCAGAGTATGTTATTTAGAGTTGGGGTTAGGAACTTATAGCTTATTGGTCCTATGCTGTCTCAAACATTCATTGCAAACTGATATAAGTTTAGTGCAGAAGTGCATAGGCATTAATGCTGTTTCTGTCTGAACACATACATGTATTGGTACATGTATGTCTGTGCAAGGGCCACCCTAGCACATGCAATTAGAAAGATCCAAAATTTAAGAGCTATGTCATATTAATTTACTGTACCTGTGGATATTTATAGCTCCCAACAGCCTTCATTATTTTCCAGCTGATGGTTCTTGAACATCGTTCAAAAAAAAAGAAAAGCTTATTGTTTTACTAAGTCCATTGGTACTGAAAGAACCTTAGTTCCAGTGTAAGGATACATAGGATTGCTTTCATAGAGTGCATACACTATTAAGGACAAATTATTTCTACCTGGGGGACTTTAAAAAGTATATCATGAATTTTTTTAACATAAGTTCACTTTCCTTATTTGTATTGTAATTATTCAGCCATTTGGCAAAACTGAAATCCATCAAACCCCTTTAAAATGTTTTTTTTAATTACTTTATCACAAGTTTCATATTCACATGACATTAAATCAGTTTTCCACAACCCAATGCTAATTTTTAATTCATTACTTCCATTGTGATGATCATGGTGACTTTTGTTGATGAAACTGGTATTACCGGTACGTGTTTCAGGACAAGCAAAATACTTCTTACAGCTCAGAAATAAACTTCTGGAATTCTCAAATGCAAGATGTGATGATAACATTACAATCCGTGGATTTTAAGCTAATTCATGGAGAAATGTAGTGCTACTAGTATCTATTCTTCATCATGGCTAAATACTTCTCCAGGATCTCCAGAATTACAGTGAGGAACTGTAAGGAACATAAGTATTTGATATTTTCATGTCCCATTTATATAGGGGTGTCTGCAGAGTATCATCAAAAAAAATCAAGCTGGCAGCCACAATGGTGCAATCCAGATTCTGCTTTTATTTTTTTTAATGTGCATCACACATGCAACACACATCAAAAACAGCCCTGGTTTTGTCCATACCATTGTGGTGGCCATCTTGATTTTTTTTGACAATATCCTGTAGACTCCCTAACATGTACTTCTCAGAAACATCTGGTTGGTCACAGGGGGAAAGATGTTGGACTAGATAAGCTTTTAGTCTTGCTTAACCATTTCTCTCTTTTTCTCTAAAGATCAAAGCATCCTTCCCTGAACACAATCTGAGCTGATGCTCCCTGATCAGTCAGAGTAAAGGAGTATCTTTGATTAAGTCCTATTGCAGTGCTGTCTCAGGATCATACAGTGGGAGCAGCAAGCGCAAATCCCTATGACAGTCCCCTATGCAGAACATGCAGTGTCACTGCCTCCAGACCAATTGAGTTATGAAGAGATGAAACATTTCTTTCCCTGTGTATCTCCTCTTTGAAGATAATAGCTGAAATCCATGTGCTCCTAAGGCCAGTTGGCCTCTTATCTCAATAAGCTTTTGAAGGACAGACTGAACCAGTTTTGCTTCAACCAGTACATTGTCTTCATTAAAGACAATGGAAAATAAGAAGAGGTAATGCAGATTTCCTCTGAACTTTGCATTGCACATGCAATACATTAGACTGACAAGCTGGGCCTCACAGACATTTACACACTATTGAACACCCTCCCTCCAGGCAGAGCAAATTTCCATTTGTATTTCTTTGGCATAAAATATCTTAAACGTTTAAAAGAAAATGCAGATCTCTGAATTGTTCAATTTTATTGAGCCCTGATTGTCACAAAGAAAAGATGTGAGCAGAATCTTTCTTCCATTGAAATAAAAAAGCTTGACCAGTGAATTGGAGGGCACCAGAATGTCTGAAAGGGTCACACATCATTCTGTTTAAATTATGTTAATATTTAAAAACCCACAAAAACCCACAAATAATGTATTTTGTTGCATTACACTGTTCTACAGTGTCAAGAGGCAGCTTGCTTTAGCTCAACAGCAGTCTCCCAATAATTCAAGGACAGCAGTTTTAAGTCTTAATTAGGTGATGAGCACTTCCACATAGAATTACTTCCACTCCCCAATTCTTCAAAAATAGTTTGAAGCAGACCTGCCAATCATCTCCACTCCTGCTGACCTCATAATGGTGAGGGCATGCTGAGAACACAGTAAGACCACAATGAGCTACAAATGACCAATAGGAGTCAGCAAAAAACACCATTCAATCAATACCCAACAGCTGGTTGCTGTTATTCTTAGAGCAACAAACTGTTTCCAGCTCCAATCCACAGAAAAAGGAAAACAATAAATTGCTAGCCTCTGTACTTATGCCTACATTTTCAGTACATGATATGTGTTTTTCTGATCATTTGCAATCAAACCTGATCATTTGCAATAGGATGAAGCTATCTAGCTACCAATCTATGATTTCCTCCTTTATTAAATAACTCATTGGGAGCTGTGAAGGTGGCTTGAGATCATGATAGCAATTTTGAAATCAGACCATGTTTCTGAAGCACCTTTAATCATGATTATAGGCTACAGTGATGGCTGAAGAGGAAGAAAAGGCTAAACGAAATACCTACCTCTTAGATGTAGAATCGGAACTTATATAGAGACACTTCCAGACCATCACTGAAGTCATTAGAATGTCCTCATCGCACAAATGGGACAGAAAAGGTATTTAAATACTTCAGCTCTGCTTCTTGGATGAAGAAGCTTATTGGATAAGAAGTGAAATGTCTTCAAAGAAAAACAAGAAAGTCCAGTTGCCTCCTGAAAAAGTGTCTTTGGGATAACTATGACCTGGATGACTGAGAATCTCCATAGACCAGGGGTGTCAAACTGCCGGCCCGCGGGCCAGTTTCATCATACCGGAGCTGTGCCCATCCCATTGCCGGCAATGGGCAAAAAAGCTCCGATACATCGCACGATGTCACGATGTCGCGAGTTTGACATGTCTGCCATAGACACTGACTGCCAAAAATTCCATAAACCTTCATTTTCAGTTTTGTTTGTAATTTGGATTACCCTGCAGCCAAAATAAATGGGCTCATCTAACAACCTTTTGAGAATGCAGAGAGCTGGAGCCAAATTGTATTGCACAGGATCTACATATATAATGTTTCCAAGTGACTCGGGAACAGACTTGTGCTTTAATATCCATGGCATTTTAGTTGATGGCTCTGAAGGTTCAAGAGTTGAGCCTCCTAAGCCTCTATTTTGATTTTGGCCCCAATTTGATACCTCCAGGGACTCTAATGGAAAATAAATTGGTTCCCACAACAATGCTGAAATTTATCTTTTTTGGTCTTCTCTGTTTAGAATCATAGGGCTGGAAGAGAGTTCAGAAGTCTTCTAGTCCAACTCCCTGCTCAAGGCAGGAGCCTTGTACCATCACAGTCAAATGATTGTCCAGTCTATTTTTGAAAACCTCTAGTGATAGAGCAGCTATCAATTGATTAATTATTCTCACTATCAGAAAATTTCTCCTTACTTCTAGGTTGGATCTCTCTTCCACCCATTACTTCTTGTCCTGCCCTCTAGTGCCTCAGAGAATAAGTCAATATTCATTGTGACAGTCCCTCAAGTATTAGAAGATAGCTCTTGAGACAGATCTGTTTGGTAGGTGCATTTTGCTAGTTCAGCAATATCACTGCCTTACTAGACAAATTCATTTAGGACTAGGTTATCAGAGGTGGCTAATGTTGGTGACTATATCATTATTGTTATAGATATAAAGGAATTAATAGAACAGAACAGAACAGAACAAAACAGAACTGGAAGGGACCTTGGAGGTCTTCTAGTCCAGCCCCCCACTCAAGTAGGAGAGCCTATACCATTTCAGACAAGTGACTGTCTAGTCTCTTCTTAAAAATCTCCAGTGATGGAGTACCCACGATTTCTGAAGGCAGATTGTTCCACTGGTTAATTGTCCTCACTGTTAGGAAGCTTCTCCTTAATTCCAGGTTGCTTCTCTCTTTGATCAGTTTCCAACCATTGTTTCTTGCCCTGCCCTCTGGTGCTTTGGAGAATAATTTGACCCCTCTGCTTGGTGGCAGCCCTTCTAATACTGGAATACTGCTATCATCTCACTCCAATTCTTCTTTTCTTTAGACTAGCCAAACCCAAGCCCTGCAGCCGTTCTTTGTACTGTTTATGCTTTTAACCAGTAAGTGCATTGGAAGCAGAGGTAGCAAACAAGGGACTTTCTTGCTTTCTGCTCATTCCCGATTGAAGGGATATTCTCAGGTTTTCCCCCCCCCCAGCTTCCCCTCCTATAGAATGAACAGAAACCTTTATCCTTCCCTCAGCAAGTTGGCAGAACGTTCAGAAATATCAGTTTTCTATAGGAGCAGGCAACTTTCTTAATAAACTTGATTGTCCTTTTGGAGGTTAAGAACCTGTCTTTAGATAATCTCAAGAAACCCAGTTCTATTCCTACATATATACTGTGCTAATTATGGATCCCTGAGTAAAACTAAAATTCCAAGCAGGATAATAAAATGAACAGTAGCAACCCAATAGGGATCCCAGCATCCCAGTATGATCTACTGCCCTCAGCACTAAGTAACAATACTGTCAACTTCCATTTCTATTTATTTTTTTTTGCAATGCCTCTGAGAAACACTTCATTAGTTTGATTCATTTTGCAGAACTAAAATGGCAGTTTCAAGCTGGTTCCTATCTATGGCCACCACCAGCCTGGTATTGCTCAGAATTCTTCTGAAGACACATCCTGAAGCATAGAGTTGGTGAGATACAATATAAATGTCAGCCAGTACCATAAAGAGAGCATAAAGAAAAAATAAATATATTGCTACACCCTCTTTTACTGTACAGTCTTGGAGGAGGTGTGAAAGATGCCAAAAAAGTCAGCATATTTCCTTATGACATCCACCTTGGGCCATCCGTGAAATATTCTGGTTGACATGGAAAGTCCCATTTGGTTTATAGGAAACTCCCTGTTTGGATTATTTATTTATTTACTTATTTGGATTTATTTATTTGGATTTATTTATTTATTTGGATTTATTTATTTATTTGGGTATGTTTGTTGACATTCCATCAGGTAGGTTACAGTGAACATTCCCCATCCCAACCCTCATAGCCCAGCTGTTGTTGGCAATTATTGCATAGGGATCTCTGGGCTGATGAAAACCTACATGGATCATTTGAGACTGTAGGGAGCAAAATGGGGTCTATTGACTTCTCAGCTTCTAAAGGTTTGAAACACAGCTCCCTGCTAAAAGGAAAATGAGGAAAAGAATCATCCTGAAATAATTATAAATCATCTTCTCTTAGTTCTTGCTATATGGATTCTAGGCTGAATTATCATCTAATTTCAGAGAGCTCCGTGACTGAGATTATTGGTGAGTCATTTGTAATTATGTGCCAGATTGTATTAAAGCATGAAAATACAAAGAGTTCTCATCAAACACTAAGGGAAGGAAAAAAATTAAATTACATTTTGCAGGCAGGATAACAATTCAGGCTACATTTTAGATTCACGGCATATAAGAAATGCAAAAGACAGGGAGAAAAAAATGGGGCCAGGGAGCTGTCAACATGAAAGTTGTCAACATATTCAGTCCAGAGATAGGAACAGGCAAATGGTGGGTTAGTCAATCCATTGCTGGCAGCAGTGCCTAGTGCCCCCTTCTATAAACAGGTTAAGAGGATTATCCAGGAGTCCAATAGAATTGTTATAAGACTGGTACTCTGATACTCTGCATGCAGAGCTGCAGTTCAGTTATCCATATTCATAATACATCCTTCTGCACCTAGCAAATGCCTGGAGATACACAATAGGGGCTTAAAGTGAAGAATTGAAGAATTTCATCTGCTGTAAAAGAAAATGAAATATTTAGACTGTTTAGCTTAAGTGGGAGGGAAAGGATGATAGACATATTGTGTATAAAGAGAAAGTAGACCTCTTTATTTATTTATGAAATTATATCATCACACGATTGGAACAAATGTGATTCTGGGTGATGTACAATCAACAAACAGCAAAGTAAACAAACAACAGGCCAATACAATTAAAAACAACACTCAAAATAATAGATGGTTGGGAATCTAAATTTACTTTACAATCTTCCAAGTAGGAACTCCATTAATCCTGGCTACCTGAAAAGAAGCAGGTTTTAAATCTATTTCTAAAGCAATGTTTTGGAACTCAGGAAATTTAAGATACATGGGCTTCAACTCTCAGCATGTGGCTGAGGTAGATTAACATTGTTCTAAAAGCACATAGGGTCAGGGCTTTGTAGCATTGATGTCAAGCTTTTTAGTTCTCCATGTGCAGGGCAAGCCCAAGAGGAAGGTCTATTGCACTATTGATAAAATCTATTGATAAATTAGACCACAACCTACTATTTGATAAGACACAAAAATGTGGGTTAGACAGCATCACCACCATATGGATTCCTAGCTGGCTGACCAGCTGTACTCAGTGTGTGATCCTCAATGGAATTGCATCTACCTGGAGGGAAGTGTGTAGGGGGGTGCCCCAGGACTCTGTTCTGGGCCCAGTGCTCTTCAACATCTTCATCAATGATTTGGATGAGGGTATAGATGGGGAACTCATCAAATCTGCAGACAACAGCAAGCTGGCAGGAATAGCCAACACTCCAGAAGACAGGCTTAAGATACAGAAGGATTTTGACAGAGTTGAACATAGGGTGCTATCTAAAAAAATGAAATTCAATTGTGAAAAAAGTAAGGTTCTACATTTAGGCAAGAAAAAACAAATGCACAGGTATAATATAGGTGGTACCTTGCTCAATAGTAGTAACTATGAGAGGGATCTCAAAGTCCTAATGGACAATCACTTAAACCATTCCACCACATCTTTCATAAATCCTGGAGCACCGGGGAAGTACCTGAGGATTGGAAAAGGGCTGATGTGGTTCCCATCTTCAAGAAAGGGAAAAAAACGGACCAAGGAAACTACAGACCAATCAGTTTAACATCAATACTGAGAGGATCCTAGAAAAGGTAATCAAAAACATATCTGCAAACAACTAGAAGCAAACAAAGTCATAATCAGTAGCCAGCACTGGTTTGTTAAAAACAGATCATGCCAAACCAATCTTATTTCATTCTTCGATAAAGTGACTAAACTAGTAGACCAGCGAAATGCTGTGGATGTAGTATACTTAGATTTCAGTAAGGCATTTGATAAAGTAGACCACAACCTACTCCTTGGTAATCCAGAAAAAAATGGAACAGACAACATCACCACCAGAGGAATTGAAGGGGAACTCATCAAATTTGCAGATGACACCAAACTGACAGGAATAGCCAACACCCCAGAAGACAAACTCAGGATCCAAAAAGATCTAGATAAACTTGAACAATGGGCCCTATCCAACAAAATGAGTTTCAATGTGAAGAAAAACAAAGTTTTACATTTAGGCAGGAAAGATCAAAGTTACAAGTACAGATTGGGCAAGACCAGTTTTTAACAGTAACTGTGAGAGGGACTTTGAAGTCCTAGTGGACGATCACTTGACTGTGAGCCAGCAGTGTGCAGCCGCTGCCAAAAAAGCTAATACAATCCTGGGTTGTATAAACAAAGACATAGAATCAAGATCACGCAAAGTATTAGTACCGCTTTATAAAACCCCAGTAAGACCACACCTGGAATACTGTAGCCAATTTTGGTCACTATATCACAAAAAAGATGTTGAGAGTTTGGAAAAAATTCAGAGAAGAGCAACTAAGATGATCAAAAGGCCTGGAGACTAAAACATACGAAGAACGGCTGCAGGACTTCGGTTTGGCTAGTCTAAAGAAAAGAAGAAATAGGGGTGACATGATATCAGTATTCCAGTATTTGAGGGGCTGCCATAAAGAAGAGGGAGACACATTGTTCACCAGAGCACCAGAGGGAAGGACAAGAAACAATGATTAGAAACTGATCAAAGGAAGAAGCAAGCCTGAATTAAGGAGAAACTTCCTGAGAGTGAGGACAATCAGCCAGTGGAACATCTTGCCTCCAGAAATCGTGGGTGCTCCATCACTGGAGATTTCTAAGAAGAGACTAGACAGTCACCTGTCTGAGATGGTATAGGTTCTCCTGCTTGAGCAGGGGGCTGGACTAGAAGACCTCCAAGGTCCCTTCTATTCTATTCTATTCTATTCTATTCTATTCTATTCTATTCTATTCTATTCTAAATATGAGCCAGCAGTGTGCTGCAGCTGCCAAAAAAGCCAACACAGTGCTAGGCTGCATTAACAGAGGGATAGAATCAAGATCATGTGAAGTGTTAATACCACTTTACAATGCCTTGGTAAGGCCACATTTGGAATACTGCATCCAGTTTTGGTCACCACGATGTAAAAAAGATGTTGAGACTCTAGAAAGAGTCCAGAGAAGAGCAACAAAGATGATCAGGGGACTGGAGGCTAAAACATATAAGGAATGGTTGCTGGAATTGGGTATGTCTAGTTTAATGAAGAGAAGGATGAGGGGTGACATGATAGCAGTGTTCCAATATCTCAGAGGTTACCACAAAGAAGAGGGAGTCAAGTATTCTCCAAAGCACCTGAAGGCAAAACAAGAAGCAACAGATGCAAACTAATCAAGGAGGGAAGCAACCTAGAACTAAGGAGAGATTTCCTGACAGAACAATTAATCAGTGAAACAACCTGCCTCCAGAAGTTGTGAATGCTCCAATACTGGAAGTTTTTGAGAAGAGACTGGACAGCCATTTGTCTGAAATGGTATAGGTTTTCCTGCCTGAGCAGGGGGTTGGACTAGATTACTTCCAAGGTCCCTTCCAACTTTATTATTATTGTTATTGTTACAGTTACTGTTATTGTTATTTCTAAAATTAGTATTATTCCATCTATAGAAGCCACTTGCACTAGCAAAATACCTTATTTCTACACAGATGATGGATCCATGAAATTTGAAGGTAGCAGATTACTTCTTTCTCCTGACAAAGTTTTTCCCCTTATGCATCCACCCAGCACCCGAGATAATATTCTATTTTACTTATTGACATCTTGTTCACTGCTAGGAATAGAAATCCCACTAAATAACTTTGCTGTCTTCAGATAGGTGAAAGATGCCATCTTACCGCCAGTGTTAAAGGATTTCTGTACGTGGAACTAAAGGAAGCCGTATCATTTGTTACCTTGGTTCTTCCTGATGCGTGGTGCTAAAAAGCATGTGAATTAAGGGAGAATTTCTTCCTAAGACTTGAAAAGGCTGGTGCAAGGTAAAATCTGTGTGGTAAAGGACAATAAATGAACGCATTATCATATAGATACAGACAACAGTACAGTATTTCAAAGCGACATCACTTCATCATGTAGCCCTGACCTCTAAAATTCTCCAACATAGTTCTTATAAAATTTCTCACATTCCTCTGAAGATGGGAGGTTAAGTCAATACACTTTTGTACACACATACTGAATATACAGATCATAGCAAAGTAGAAAAAATCAGATACTTGAAAGAAGTACTAATTAATATAGCTTTCAGAAAGTCAGTGAGCTAATCAAGATCTGACCAGAGAGAAATTTGTAAAAAATCAATCAAGTGCACTATAGAATAGAATACATGGTGTTCTATAAATAAAGAATGAGAAAAAGCAGAAGAATCCTTAAAATATGAGATTGTAACACTACTACCTTCCTGATCTCTTTTTACTTCAGTAGAAGAATTTTTAGAACACGCTGAACTCAGCTGCCAAATTGGTGATCCCTAAAAGGGTGCTCGGTGTCAGCTGAAATATGCCTGTTCCATTTTGTGGGTCCCAATTCAATTTGATCTAACTTTATAATAAATGTTGAATTGAAATAATTCCCAGAGCCACGATTAACACCCCAAGGTCACTAATGAATAAGTGTTCTATTATCTACATACTTCAATTCTTTTGGCACTGGTGCCTACATCAAAATCTCTGCAGTTTGATAAAAGGACTTCAAAGAAAGTTTTGCCAAACAAATGAATATTCAATGTATACTGAACTTCAGAGCTTATTCCCTACTATAGATATTCAATTAATGGGGAAATAGAACCATTAGGAAACACTATTATTACTAACAATTACTGTTTTAAATGCAGCATTTTGTTCCCCTCTTTGGTGATACTATGAGCACATAGTATCACCTCAAATATCAATTGAATGAATCTTCACATAGGTCAGTCACTCTACAGGCATTCTAGAGGAGAATCACAATGTTTAACAGTAAATATTCATAAGTTATTTCAATTATATTAAAAAAAGCTTCAAAGGAAAAGATCAATGGCGGAAATGTGATCATTCTCGAGTCACAAATGATAATCATCCCTCCACATAAACAGTCCAAAGGGGTTTCCCACTAATTAGGAAAATTGACCAAAAGTTCATGATCTTGGACTTTCAACTCATCTTTTATTGTGTATATGGGGGTTTCCTATCAAAGTTCTGAAAATAAGACAGTCAAAGTGATAATACCTGACTTGATAAAGAAGTATTGATAAGTCTTTGATGTTCCAGTGATGTATCTCCATAAAAAGCTAAGAATCATAACTGGCCAGAAGAAATGTCTGAACTCCTCCCCAGTCTAGTCCCCAAACAAGGTCAAGGTAACTCTGTGGTGCAACATCTCAATTTTAAAACAAGATAGTGAACCACACACAGAACCTTGTACACTACCAGCATCAACAAAAGGTTGATTGAGAACCAATAGTAGTGGACTTTAGCTGAAGGTCAGAGTATTTAATCCACCTTTCCTCATCCCAGTATTCTAAAAGTGTAAGGATCCAAGAATTTACAGTAATAAGTTGGAGGAAATTAGTTTATGTCGGCTCTACCTATCTTCTGCATATTTGAACTTGTAGTTCACCCAAGGTATTATGTAGATCAAAAATGTAACACAGAAGTAAACAATTATAAAAATGCAAATACCTTAGAGTATCAAAAAGCCTGCACTAGAACCATCCAAAGAGAACAGAAGGTCTGGTAAACTTCTAAAACTTCCCACCTTTTGAAGAAATGGGATAAAATGTAACAAATAGACATTATCAGGCAGCAGGTGTGGAGCTCAAGGGCTGCTGCTTTCATTTATTTTTTATCAGGAAATGCCAGGGAAATTGAATAAGGGGAAGGATGCAATCCTACGCCTGACACTTCTTGAATAAAAAGCCCCAGTGGCTACAACTTCTGCACCCACCTGCACTTGGTCACCCTGCAAACCTATCTGCAACAATAGGATTGTATTTTTTTCTCTCACACCATATTTTGTTTACATTCAGACTGCAGATCTTCTGGCTGCAAAGTCATGGCATTCCCTTTCTTTAGAGATAATCTCATGGTTCTTTTTTAAAGCAGAAAGAATCAAATAGAATTAAGCCATAATGCTCCAAGGGAAACAGGAAAATCTTTTAAGATCCAGGGAGTCAATAATCTGCTGAAGTGTAACTTGAAAAGGTTGCAGTGCTTGTTTGGTCATCATGTTTAAAAAAGGCTCTGGGAACCATCTGTCAGTTAATAGAGATCTTGCTAAAGCTTTAATGCAGCATTCCACAATAAAACCAGCACTAAACAGAGGGAGATGGATGGTGATCTTTCAGAGATCAGCACCCTCACTACAATTAGCAATTTCTTCCCCTAAATCTCAGCAATATTCTCCTCCATTACTAATT
This sequence comes from Protobothrops mucrosquamatus, assembly GCF_001527695.2. Taxonomy (NCBI): domain Eukaryota; kingdom Metazoa; phylum Chordata; class Lepidosauria; order Squamata; family Viperidae; genus Protobothrops; species Protobothrops mucrosquamatus. The sequence goes on from NW_015388033.1 coordinate 118,314, forward strand.
AAAGAGACATAAGATGTTGGGCCCTTTGAATAGCTCATTATTCCTAAATGCATCTGCTTTGTTCACAAAGCTCACTGACTGCACAGCTTAACTCTTATCACATGATACTCAAGTTCAAAATAAACAGTTTTATGTGTAATGACAGCCTATATTGTTAAGACTTTGTCACTAAAGGTTCACTGTTAAATGTAGGGAGATTCCTGTAGTTATATTCAACAGAGTTCTTCCTGAATAATAAAAGCCTTAATGGTGGCCTTAATGATGTTAAGGCCTTAATGACTGCCTGAATAATAAAGGCCTTCAGTGGTTAGAAAAGTAAGGTCCTGCACTTAGAAAAAAATCAAATGCATAGGTATATAATATACCAACTGGTAATTGTGAGAGAGATTAGGTGTCCTAATGAACCACCACATAAGTATGAGCCAGCACTGTGCTGCAGCTGCCCAAAACATCCTAGGCTGCATCAACAGAGTGAAAGCATCAAGACAAGTAGAAGTGATAGTACTACTTTACCACCACTGCGTCCAATTCTGGCCATCATGATACAAAAAAAGATCTTGAGACCCTGGAAAGTGCCAGAGAAGAGCAACAAACATGATAAAGGGTCTGGAGGCTAAATCGTATAATGAACAGTTGGGGGGGGGGTAGCCTATCAAAGAAAAGGATTAGGGGCAGTGGTGGGATTCTGCCAGTTTGCACCAGTTCAGAAGAACTGGTAGCTATTTTTTTGTTATCCAGGCCCAGAATGGACTTCCAGAAGCAGCATCCACACCGAGAACCAGTTGTTCACATATTTGAATCCCACCGCTGATTAGGGGGAACATGATAGCTCTCTTCTAGTACTTGAGAGGCTCTCATTAAGAAGAGGGGATTGACTTATTTTCTAAGACATCAGAGGGCAAGATAAGAAGTAATGGTAGAAGCTTGATAAAGAGAGATCCAACCCAGAAGTAAGGAGAAATTTTCTGATAATTAGAACAATAAATCAATGGAATAGCTTGCCTCCTGAGGTGGTGGCCGCTCCATCATTGGACGTTTTCAAAACTAGACTAGTTAACAATTTGACTGTGGTGGTGTAAGGCACTGCCTTGAGCAGGAAGTTGGACTAGACTTCTGAGGTCCCTTCCAACCCTATGATTCTGTGAACTACAATAATTAGGCAATTTATTTTGGCCTAGATGTGGACTGCTGCTCTACATTCTCACGTGTGGAAACATTTACGAGTAAATTCCTGTGGATTAAATGGGATTTACTTCTACGTTAAACTAAGGGTCTATGACATATGGAGAGAACCCCTGGCTCCGTTGCTGGCTCTTTGGCAGGGCTAAGAGTGGTTCTGCCCAAGGTCTTGGAGAGCTTCTACTGACAAGTATAATATTTTGTCTAGACAGCTGTCTTGAAACACAGCATCTCATTTTCTCTTATTTCCTTTATATTCTAAGGGATGTTTAATAACTTTTATTTGGCATTGATTCCATACTTCTGCAGAAGAAGTTGTCAAGACATTATAGGTATTTTATCTCATCTGACAAAAGAATGGGAGTGCATTTTAATTTCAACAAATCGCAATTAAGTCAGGTAAATTATCCCCCCCTCCAGAATGGCTCTTTATAGAAAAAGCATAAGGGGACTTTGCAAAATTACCCTTAAAGAGGAAAGAAAAGTATCCTTTGACCACCTCTACAACCTAATTAGTATAGAGGAACAAGTTCTCCTCTGATGTTGACATTACACTTATTAACCAGCCAAGATGATTGGCTCTACAGCAGTGTTCTTCAACCTCAGCAATGTTACGATGTGCGTCTATGGAGATCCTCGATCATGTTTGTCCCAAAGTGCTTTTTAAAAGGAAACTTGACTTTCTTGGTTTTTTTTTTACCTTGAAAACGTTTTTCTTCTCATCCAAGAAGCTTCTTCAGTTCTGACTGAATGGTGGGGAACTGAAGAAGCTTCTTGGATGAGAAGTTAAAGGTTTTCAAGGGGAAAAAAACCCAAGAAAGTCCAGTTGCCTTTTGAAAAGTACCTTTGTGTTAAGATGTGTAGACTTAAAGTCCCAGAATTCCTCACTCAGCATGCAGAGGTGGAGACACACTATTGTAGTGTATTAGGTGGAAATGATGAGAGTTCTACACCAACACATTTGAAAGGAACTATAGTACATTTTAGATAATTGATGTAAGCCATGAAAAAGATGCATGGATTGAGTATTGGAACATTAAGACAGCTAATCACAAACATTTTCATTAGGTTCATATGTTCTTTTACAGACTCATGCACAGCTCTTTTTTTTTTAGGTCACATGTGTAAACGATAACCCATCTCTTTTTTTAAAGGCAAAGCAATTTGTCATCATTTTTATCAGTATTGTTATATGGTGAGAAATGCTATTGGAAAGTGGCTTTGTAGATAAAATATGGGAAGCCTAGCAGATTTATTCCCCACAAGGCTAAAAATAGCAATGTTTTCCATGAGCAAGACTTTGCAGAAAGCATCAGCATGTGCTCTATTAAGCTATTTGGGGGAGCGCCACACCCTTATATCTGATATACCATGTTTCCTGAAAATAAGCCCTACCTTGATTTTTGGGGGTGGGCCTAATTATAAGCCCTACCCTAAAAATAAGCCCTAGTTGGGGGGGTGAGGCACATGCCTAAAAATCAAGCGAGGGTGGGAGTGGGGAGATGGAACTACCCCACGTGCTCTGCATCTATTTACCATTGCAGCCAGGCCTCCCATGTCCCGACACCTGCCTCGCCTCACTGGCCCACTTCTTCTGTGGCTGCTCACCACCACTCATGTGTGTGCATCACCCCCAGCCTCCATTTCATCAGGAAATGCCTCTGCAGCTGAGAATGAAGCTCCGAGTAAAGCATGTCATCCTTGGGCTCCATTTTGTTGTCAGAGGCCTTCAGGAAAGGCCTCTGCAGCTGAGAACCAAGCTCTGGAATGAGCTGCCCTGAGGATGCCACGTGCGTCAATCCAGAGCTCAATTCTCGACTGCAGAGGTATTTCCTGAAGGCAAAATGGAGTCTGGGATGACACGTGCGAGCGGCGACAAGTAGCTGCAGAAGAAGTGGGCCAGCTGGGCAGGGCTGTCGGTGCTGCCAATGTGAGGTGAGACTGTGGAAAAGACATCCCTCGAAAATAAGACCTGGTGCCTCTTTTGGAGGCAAAAAATAAAAAAAAATAAAAAAATAAGACCGGGTCTTAATTTTGGGAAAACACGGTATTCTTTTTGTGCACTTCAATAGATGTTTAATTCATTCTATCTCTCACTCTGACCACCACAACAGAGTGGAAGAAATTATTCACAGATGAATAATGTATAAAATACATCAGATCACCATTGCACAATAATATTTTAGAAGATTTTTATTAGTCAAGCTAAGCCTTAGTAATTCCTTCCTCCCCTAGGAAAAAAAGAGCATTACATCAAGGTTTTCATTATGCCATGATTACTTCTATCACAGGCATTGAAAACCATAAGGGAGTTCAGTTTCCCATGGCTCCGGACACATAGAAAATTTGTTGCAATAGAAACTATATGGTAAAATATATACTTTTACTCCACCCTTATACCTAATTAAAGTTTTGGTTCACTAAGCCCAGTATTACGCATATTTATGGCAGGTCTCCCAAAGCAAGGAATTTTCCTAGCTTACTTTTATCTGTCATAGACTGACCCTCAGATCTTCTGCATGTAATTCTGCTGTCCATATTCACAAGCAAACTGAATATATATATAATTGCTAGCAGACAAATTTGAATTAAGAAAGGAAGGGTGCTGATTTTGAGGAATAATACTATAATAACTGTTTGTGAATTACATATAAATTTCACAGCCTGAGATCTTGAGGCTGCCATTCTTAGTTAGTCACTTACAAGCTTTGATCCTACCAGACGTTTGTAGAAGCCACAATGTATTAAAGAAAAATGATTCCATTTTTATATTTAACAAAGGATGACAATCATGTTTAACATAATCTCTGCTTGCTGTATAACTAGAAAAACGCCACTTTGTGTTGCTCAAGAAAAAAAATCTCCAACTTCCAAGAAAATACAAACATACTTCACTGATTAGACCTGCCTTTCTTGATAGAAGCAAATAGCCATATAAGGAATCTTTGTACATCTCTGAGTCACAAAAAAAGTTAATAACCGTTTTTTAAAAAAATAAACCAATATGTGTCAGTACTTTGCACATACGTCCTAATAGTTGGTGGCTTACAAGATTGTTTCTAGAGATCCTATACAATACTACATAGAAATTATTTATTCATTTAATGTGATTCTAGGCAGCATAGAATAACATGTGATCTTCCATGATTATTCTTGTGGTGTACTGACCAAAATGTGTCAAACCTAACCAGTATTGTCCTTACCATTAGCATAGAACACAATATGGACCACAGACATGAGGCCAGGAGTTCACATGAAAGCCTTGATGGTCAGGGCACAATGGGTGGTAGAGGTCAATATCTATGGGGCCATCTGATGATGACTACAGCATATGGGAGATTGCAACTTGGAATTTAATGAAGTAAACGGTGAAGACCATGAAAGCTAGGTTTTGTTCCTTTCAAGGAAAGAGAAATGAGAAGTATGTAATAGATTCAAAATTATTTTGCTAGGTGTCATGAATGGATGGATGAGAATGAGACAAGAAAATACAGAAAAAGTGATTGGACCATTCAGAAAGCCAGGAATGAAGACAAATGATGACTGTTGAGTATCTGCTTTGTAAAATTCTGTTTTGAATATGTGGTTTAAATGTAAGCCTATTTATGTGTACACATTGCAAAATAATAATAATATAAAACTAGAAGCATGGTTCATCGGAAAATTTATGATGAAAAATTGAGATAATTAGTTAAGAGTACAAGGGTGATATGGGCTGATTCATGGGGGTGAGGGGTGGGGAGTTAACTGTAAATGTTACGGAAAAATGGATAGGAAAGAGAATAAAAAAGTGAAATAAATAAAAGTAGGATGACTGCAGGAAGGGGCTATATCATGTATGAAAAAAGTATGAGTACATAATTGACAACAGAATGAACAGAAAACATATACAAGGAAAGTGGATGTGGAAGGTTGCTTGATACATACAGCAGTGTTTCTCAACCTTGGCCACTTGAAGATAGGTGGACTTCAACTCCCAGAATTCCCCAGCCAGCCATTGAATTGAAGTCCACCTATCTTCAAGTGACCAAGGTTGAGAAACTCTGTTATATAGACTTATAGAGCACCATAAAAGAGCCACATCAACAGGCAATATAATATAGTTTGGTGGAATGCTAAAATGAAGGAAGTTGTAGATTAGGAAAAATGAATGTAAGAGAATGTTTGGCTAAAAAAAAATAGATGAAAGATAAAAAAAAGATGATGTAAAGAATGTAGTATAAAAGAGCAAGGAATGGTTAAGATTGTAATACAAATAAAATGTAATTTTGGTGGGAAAAATCTTTTTGGAAGTAGATGAAGAGGACTAATGAGGGGTCTCTGGCAGATTGAATAGAATTAAAAGTTGGAAGAATGTTGCTATTATTCTTCAATACAAAGAGAACGGTTGCAGAGTGAATGCAAAAATTACAGTGGAAGAGTTTGATAAATGTGCCTGGGAACATGTTTGGCAGAGCTCTCATTGAAAGGATATAAGAGGTGGCATAGAGCAAACTTTGAGTAAAAGTGCAATGTAATTTTATGCAGACCAGATGTTTGCTGTTCTGCAGATCAATAGGAAATATATGAACATGAAATGTTTTATTGTATGTTTGTTCATTCAGAGAAATCATGGGATAAAGTGAATGGACTTGAATTGTAGAATGTTTTCTATATAGAGCGTGGATGGTTAGTTATTGAATGCAAGAACAGCAATATCTGATGGAAATAAAGCATGCATGAGAATAAGTGGAATGCTTAGTGAACGGTTCAGTAATTGAGCAGGGGAAAAAAACAAGGATATGTGATGACCCCTTGATTTTTTAATATGCTTATGGATATATGTATGACAAATGCATGCGATAAAATTAAAGGTGGTGATTGAAGACATGTGCATGTATTGTTGCTTTATTGGTTGAGAATCTAAATGTATTAATTCAATGTACATGGCCGCTCACTTGCCAAGCATGATTGGCCAGCTATCAAGGTTAAAGAACATCAAATTCAGGAAAATAAAACAGAAAGAAGTAAAATATACTGTTATCAGAGACAACTCATACCCCAACGGGCTCATATAATATCCTGGCTTGAGAAGAAAGCAGATCTTTAGGGATGTCTCAGACTGACCAACATATCACGGGGGAAGACTTTTCCATAGAAAAAGTACTGACACAGAAGGACGCTTCCTCAGTCCTATAAGGTGGCACTGTTGAATTGATGGGACCTGGAGTACACCAGCTTTATTGGATCTTATAAGAGAGGTAAAGGTAAGTGGAGACAAGACAATCCCACAGTGCACTTCTTGCAGTAGAGATGTTACATGGGCCTACTGAGAGACATTCTGGAGCATCTGTAACTTCTGACTGATCTTGAATGGTAACCCCACATAAAGCATGTTGCAATAATCCAAGCAGGGCATGAATGACTGTAAATACGGGTCTCCTGATCCAGCAACAGGCACAATTGTGCAAAGGTCTTCCTGGGCATGACCTTATATATATGGAAGTGAGAGCTGGGAACATCAAGAAAAACATAGAAGCTGAATACTGTGGGAATGGATTATATATTTTATGCATTATAAAGTAAGAAGAGCATTACAAATGAATGGATACCTAATGCAAGTGATCAGTATGAAAAAAAATGCATTGAAGTGATTTTGTCATATAGAAATAATCAAAAGATGAATTTGGGGCTGACTGGAATTTATGAGATTCTGAAACAGCTAAAAAATTTAAAGGATAAAAGAAATTGTATGAAATGGCGTATTGATGTGATGGAAACAAGGATAATTTTCAAATCTAGAAAGCTAGATAGATTGTAGATATGGTGTTGATGTACTGTAACTTATTTTTATCTATTTCATTTATTTTTAATTGTACATTTATTGTACATCTTGAAATGAAATTTATTTATTAAATGATTTATTAAATAAATTATTTTTAAATCAAATAACTTGTTTTTACCTATTTCATTCTGCTTATTGTACATCTTGAATTTCTTTGTCTACTTACTTCTTTTCTGCATTTTCTGCATTCAGTATAACATTGCTTACTTTGAAAGAGAGGAGCAAAATGAATGATTGTTTTTTTAAAAATATATTGATAAATCTGCAAGAGCATGTAGTAACATATGGCTTAAAATATCTATAAATAATGCATTTGTGTGAAATAAAGGATAGGAGTGTGGTTCATGTAAGTCACAGGAACCATCTAGGCTGCCTACATAACTTTTTTGATTGTTTGGAATTTGTATATGTAGCGTAACCCCCTCAGAGGCCGCCAAAGCCCAGGCCCTCCTAGCCCCCCCTTCAGTCATGCTCAGCAGCCGCGCTCTCAAGACGCTCTCAAGTTGACAGAATGTCCTTTTTAGTGGGAAGTCACGCTGAGTGAAAGGATGGCAGGTTCTCATCGGCAAAGAGGTTTACAGGAACAAAGATGGCCAATGCCTAGCCACGGCAGTCAGTGTGTGACAGTATTTATCAACCCCCTGGCAGTTGTGACAGTAATAGTCAATGGCTTGTAGCAGCCACTTGGAAAACGGGGGGGGGGAGGCCCTCCAGTTCCAGGCAGCAACTGAAAGCATGAGCGAAGTTAGTCAGCGCTCCGCAGCAACAGCTCGCCCCATGAGGGCAGCTCCCCACAAAGTCTACAGCTTGCACAGGTGATAATGATCAAAGTTCAATGGCCGCTGGTCTCCGAAGCAGTAGCGACCAGCCTCTCCTTCTCTTCTGCCGGCACTCGTAGTCCCAGGTCTCTCTATGCCAAATCCCCCCCTTCCTTTCTAATTAAAACCTGGATTTAAAACACCAGCAAGCTTTCCCTCTTTTCACTCTCACTCTTCCCTTCACTCGGGATATCCCCTGCGGAAGAAAGCAATAAAACTCCGCTTTCTCTCTCTCTCTCTCTCCTTCCCTCTATTTCAGAGGAAAAGAATCACATAAAACCCCAAACTCCTCTTTGGCTTCACCTGGTCTCTCCCCGACAACAACAACCACTGCACCACCCCTTTCTCCTTCCCCTTTTCTTTCCTTCCACCTGATCCACACCCACCACGCCCAAACCAGCAGCAGCTGTCTGAGCTTCCCACTTCCCTCTCTCTGGCCAGGCTCCCGCAAAGCCTTTCGGCTAGCCCCGCTACATATATATAAATACAATGGCCTTGTAAATGACAGCAAGCGTAATACATGTATTTTTCAATGAACATTTGATAAAACAGCATGAAATGATGAACTCCCACACAATCTAAAGAGAATGCAAAAAATACAGTATATCAGTGCTACTGTATGTGCTCCTGCTTAAAGCTTTCTGTACTGAAGAATGTAACTTCCATGAAAAATAGCACGTAGGATGGAGAAAAGATACCAAATGTGAATGTTTGAGATACAGATTTAAATACCTGCAAATGTTTGAGCCATAACCTACATTTGTCCTTTCTGTGCTATTTGTTAAACCCTAGATTTCCATTTTCCTGGGGTGCCGCCATTATCCGCATGGCAGACAATTTAGTCTTAACTAGGTGGTTGTGTACAGATATCCATTTATGTGGAGGCCAGGGTTCCAGGAAGTCATCCTTCTCAAAATGCTGAAGGAGGGCTTGCTACAAACAGGCAGATGCAGCAATCACCTGGTTCACCACCTGTATGTTGGCTGAGCTGCCAGATCACAGAAAAATTAAGGAGGCTCAGTGACAGAAGAATGAAGAAGGTTATAAGGTGCAAAAGCACAACTCAACAGCTGGGATATTTTGCCTAATTAAATGCCTTAAACATGTGTACAGTACTAGGGAGGAAAAATACACACGTTTCACAATTTAAAACCAACAGTCCCTGAACTCCTACGTTTCATCTGAAATGAGACTATAGTCCAAATTACTTCAAGGGAATTCCACAAAATGTTTCAGCATAATATCACAGTGGCAGGTGAAGGTTAACCGTACCACTTGCCTTTTCGTGTTTTTGTTTTTTGCCTAAGCAAGCACAGAATCAGAAAGTGGCATCTGCTTATCCATGTGTAATCCCTGAGCTTTAATTATATCAAAGAGAAATGAATTATGGAAAAAAGACCTTATGAAATTAAATGAATCATAAACTTTGATGCAGGTTGGAAAGGCCTTAAATATGCAACTGTAAATTCAAATATTTTTCTGCCTTCAGAGGACAATGGTCTACTCCCCAAATATGTAGTTGGAAGCAAAAACAGCACAAACACACACACACATATACATGCACAGAGAGCATGGCCACATGAAGCAGCCAACTTCAGTATACAGTACATCTTCCATTATATGACTGGATGAATCTAATGGGAGTTGAACTGGCAGCCTTCTTGTGACCTGTTGATTACCTCCAGTTTATAAAAAAAGAACTGAATTCAAGACAAAAATAGGAGATTAAAGACATTTTGGTTACTTTTTAAAAACACAGAGTAGTAGTTCGTTGGAAAGGAGTGAAAGGAGCTGATTCAGATGGCTGGGGACAGAAAGGGGAATCTAACTCTTTTCCTTGCTACTATCTTGATGAAAATCCACTATTCCAGAGCTGTTATTTACACTGGAAAGAAAAGTCCTAAAAGTGTTAGTGAAGGTCTCTCTCAAATGGAAATAAGGGCTTAAAGAAGTGATTTGCATCAGGATCTCTACAAAAAAGAAAAGGTTCAGCTCTGTTCCTTGCCTAAAATACCAATGATTAAATGTTTGATTTCACAATAGCAATAATTTGCGCAATGTACTGCATACAAATAGCAAATGAAAATATTGTGTTTATTTATTTTATTTACTTCTATCTCATCTTTGTTATATTACAAATCGCTCATGGTGCTGAACATATCCAACACACCTTCCTCCTATTTTCCCCATAACAACCCTGTAAAGTGGGTTGGGCTGAGAGAGAGTGACCCGGCAGGCCCCAGTCACCCAGCAGGCTTTCATGCTAACATCGGACTTGAAATCATGGTCTCCCATTTTCTAGAGTGACGTCTTAACCACTAGGCCAAACTGGCTCTCAAAAGTTTGATCTACAAATATAGGATTATCCTGTCTGGGCAAACATCTAAACAACCAAATGGTAGTTGCAAAGAGAGACAAAAAAACTCCTGCCTCTTGTCATTTTCCAATTTTTTTGCGCCCTAGATCTGGTAGCTCTACGTGGAAACTAATGTAGGAGGCAGTAAGACTGTAGTTCCAGCACAACAAAAATGCTTTAAACAAAAGTTATCAGGCCACATACTCAAATAAATGGATTCTTAGTGCTGTTTCTCCCTTTCTTTGTTCTTCTTGGGAAAATTAAGCTTGAGGATAGGGGGTAAGAAGGTATTACAACAACTCCAGTCTTTGTGAAGCCTATACATGGAAGGATAGAACAAACAGAAAGGATAGAAAACAGCATCAACTCCAAATTGAATGGCACAATGGAATGCAATGCTTCCAAAGCCACCTTCTCACTTTTGTATGTGTAGGAGCTACAACACTGCTCCTTCTATTAGACCCAGCATTAAAATGCTATTTGTGGACAAACAGCGGATAGTGGATGAAATTCAGAATAGGGTTGCTTTTGCTGTAAACAGATATTTAAGTTAGAAAAATGCACTCTCTCTCAACTACATACTTTTACCTATTCTGTCATTTTTCAGCAAAAGCACCACATGTTACATTTAAATCTGATGAGTGAGAACATGAGATAATGAATGCTCATGTCAGAATTTTACAGATTTATTCTGTGAGTTGTTACTATATTATTGTATTTATTTGCTTCACTGTTTTTGTTTTTGTTTTTTAATTTTTGCTGGTCATTGACTGAATAAATATTATTGATTGGCTCAGTTTAGGAAAATCATGCAGCTGAACAATTATGCTAGTATGCAATGGGCAAAACTATTTAAGATCAATTCTTGGCTCTCTCATTTCTTGATCCTTCCAAAACATAGGATGAGAGGCGTGGACTTTAAGACAGCTATAGAATAGAACAATGATGCAAAAGGAAAATCTGGCCTCCAAGAACAAATTGAAACAAGCATATATAAACATTCCTTGAAACAGTATTTTTATTAAAAAATTAAATAGGATAATTGGTTTAATATTACAAGCCCCTACAAGAACTCCCAATTCTACTTTTTTTGTAGCTTATTTTGCAATCCAACAAGAATAAAAATGCTTAAGTGAGGTTACAATGATGGCCAACCCTGATCCACTCAGACTCTGATTAAGAAGTGTCCATTGCATGTTTGTCCATGATGCCCCTGCCCACCCCTTCCAGTTTTGTAACTTGCAGTCCAGATCTGTAATTTAACTGGTTACAATGCATACCTAACTCCATAGGATCAACCTGTGCTATGAGGAAGTACACACAAAAAAGAAACTTGCCATGCTGCATAGAGAACCCAACCACATAGGTACAGTTGGGTGTCTGATGTGGTTATTATGAAATTGATCTGGAATACAAACATTATTAAGTTACATCTGATTCCAAAATTATGGATTTCATATATGTATTTTTTTCTTCTGCCAACATAATACCTTTTTTTTGAAGCAGTAGCAATTTCTATTCTAAGAAGTCTGATAGAGAGACTTTCATTTTCTCCAATGCAGTGAGGAGATAAAGTCACTGACCAGAAGTTTTACCTCTTTTGGAACATCTCTTTGGAAACAAATGAACTTATGAGGCAGAGATGCAAAACCTGTGGTCCTCCAGATGGTGTTGGATGACAGCCTCCAGCATCCCTCGTCATTGGCTATGCTGGCTGGGACTGCCAAAAGTTGTAGTTCAGCAACTTCTGGAGGGATTCAGGTTTCTCATCCCTGCCATAAGGCAAAGCAGCAGCTGCTCAAGCTAATTGTTGGCAAACTCCTAATTCAGTGCTTACAAAAAAGCATTTGTTTTGCTCGTTCCTCTAGCAATGAATAAATTATGTTACCATAACAATCTTTTTCAGAGTAAAACTGGACAAAGTACTATTGAAAAAAAGAGTTGTAATTTTACAAGTACTAATATAGTAATTCAGTGCCAAGATAAATGCCCCTCACACAGGAATAACTAACTGGACTAGCCATAGTCTCCTTACTGAACATATTGCTAACCTTTAACCAGCACCTTGAGATTAATTTAATAAAGTGATAAATCTGTACCTGGCCCAAACCATTTCAGACTGCAAGCGTAGAGTGTGCCAGTCTAAGTGTGAAGTGTCATTGATTGAAAGCTTCTTTGTGTAAAAAAAAATGCCAGCATTTTTCTCTACTATGCTAAGTTGCCTATCTGGAAAGGAATGGAATGCCATTTCCTCATGGGAATTCCAATTTGTAATATAATTAAGACACAGTTTGCCATTTGAGATCCTGGCCTTGGAAACAAAGGGAAAAAATAGTTTCCACTTTAGTCTTCAAGCGGATGAAATAAAAACATCATCCCACCTTGAGTTGGTACAGTTAAGCATTGGCAAAAAGAGGTAGTTTGGCTAATAAAGATCAACATGAAAACTGGGCAGAGCTAACTTATAGTCCAGGGAGGATGAGAATCAAGAAAAATCTGTCTTACACAATTTAGGTGGGGAAACTACTAGTCTGTTTTACATTTTTCAGGATACTAGTTATACCAACTGATTAACTGATTAAAATAATCATAAATGAGCCTTTTGCACTGTTGAGCTATAAATATATCCTTAATGGCACCATTATATAATAGAAAATTACTTTACATCAAACAGAAAAAAAAAAACTTCAAACTACTTGCTTAACAAAACAAAACAAAGGCATTACCTGGGAGAGAAATCTGACACTTCTGCCAAGAGGACAGAAATTGCCCTGAGATATCATCTTGTTTTTAAAATTAAAAAATAAAACCTGGGATGGGGCACAGAAAACTTGTGAAATGGTCCTCAGTCAGAAAAAGAAGAGTGTCAGATGTTAATCTATTGAGCTTTCCTTCCTTCTGTTGTCAGCCTAGCCTTTGCTTGCCTCATCTCTAATAGTAGCAGTGAGTGTAAAGCAAGGGTGTCGCGACGTATCACAATTTTTTCCCCAGTGCCAGCAATGGGGTGGGCGCGGTTTCGCTATGATGCATCCGGCCTGCATGCCAGCAGTTTGACACCCCTGGTGTAAAGGAAGACCCAGCTTAATGTTCTTGGAACACAGAATAACTCGCAAAGAAGCTTTGAACAACACCAACACCCATGAGGTCTCCACTCTAATAGAGCAACTTTTTTGTCTTACACTGGCATAGAGATGACAGGCAAGCAATGGTCTGATCCTAGGATGGTATTAACAAACAAACAAACAAACAAACAAAGAATACATTTGAACTTGTTTCCAAAGGAAGCTGTCTGCCCATTTTGATATGTTTTACCACTTCTGAAGCATGAAGACATGGATGTTATAGCAGGAACAAGCTTCTGCTGTTGAGAATCCTATTGATGTAAACAGTACAACTCAAAAATGTTCAAGTCTCAAATATATTCACACAAAAGTCTAGCATTCTGAAACAATTCTTCTTCTTTGTACACATTCTTACAGCAATGTATATTATTGAATCCAGGACATGGTAAGTCCAAAGGATGCTTGGGCAGCCATTTGGCTATTCTTTCATCTCTGGAACTGTTGCTTCAGTTAATCTTTTTCTTATATCATGATCCAAATCAGAAACATTTCAAGTATTCTAAAGCCAAGTTCCAGTGCCTGCCTGTAGGTCAAAGAAAACTGACAGGAATCCACTGCAAACAGAACTTTTGTTTCCAAGGCAGGAAAAATTGTTTTTACTACTAGTGGCTTCTCCCACAATTTCCATTTGGAGACAGAAAGGTTTAATATCCATCATCATCTTCCACATCACAGCCATAATCTAAAAACAAAGGATGGAAAATTATTAGAAGCAGTAGCATCACAAGATAGTCTACCACAAGCTAGACAGTTCACTCAGGGCACAGAAATAGTTCCTACCAGCATAATAAACAAATAGACAAAGTATAAAGCCTACAAAAAAATAAAATAGAAATGTAGTCAACTAAAGCACTTTAAAAGAACTAAAGCTCAAAAGTGGGTCACCTAAGTCACCAAGTGAATAAACTATTATAACTTGTGAAGTACCAAATATCTTAAAGGTATATAAAGGGTTCTAACAAAAGGTTTTATTAGGAATATTTATGATAACTAATTGATAAGTATACTGATCATTAACTTCACAGATTTTTCTATGTAATCTTACAAAAATTAATCTTACCTACCTACTTTAGAAGCTCTTTTTGATAAAATTACTTCCCAAAGTTTCAGTGGTTGCAATGCCCCTGCAGTTACCGGATCAAAATTTGGGCACTTGGAAGCCCACTTACCCTATACCAGTGATGGCGAAACTTTTAGAGACCGAGTGGCCAAACTGCAACCCAAAACCCACTTATGTATCGTCAGGTGCCGGGTGGGCATGGCCCATTGGGTGAGTGTGGCCAATTGGGTGGGTGTGGACAATTGGGTGGGCGTGGCTACGGTGGTAACGGCAGACTGGGTGGGACTAAAAAGTTCAATCAATCAATTCCAACTTTGCAAGATCTTTTTTTCCCTGCGAGAAGTTGAAATTGACTGATTGATTGAGCCTTTTTTTTTTTTGTACATGGCAGCAGAGGCCTAAAGCGAAAAGGTTTTATAAAACCCAGCTGAAGGCCTAGGGCGACGGCGCGTGTGCCCACAGAGAGGGCTCTCCGTGCCACCTGTGGCACGTGTGCCACAGGTTCGCCACCACGGCCCTATAACCACAGAAATACTTCAACTCCTCCTACCCATCTCCTCCCCCCCCCATCTCTGCCCTTTTGGCCACCCTACATTCTGCTGCTTCTGCTGCCCTGATTCCACTAACTGAACTTTAACATCTTCTTTTTCCTCCTGATGAGGTGCACTCAGCCGGATCCTTCACAAGGCTGATGCCGGCTGTGCAAGGCCTTCTTCCTGAGGCTGCGCATGACCATCCCATGAGGCTTCAGAAGGCCTCACACAACTTACAGAAGGACATACATGACTTGGGGAAGGCCTTGTGCAGCCAGTAGCTACCTTCCAAAGAGCAGCACATGGAGAAAAAATATGAAATCAGCTGAGAGTTGCAGGGCTGGTGAAGTGCAAGGTGATAGGGTCTCTGCACTGGGATGCTGCGGGACTTGAAACCAAACTACTTTCTTGCAGCAAATACAGGCATGCATATATACCGTAGGGCAGAGGTCCCCAACCTTGGCCACTTTATGACTTATAGACTTCAACTCCCAGAATTCCTCAGCCAGCCATGCCGGCTAAGGAATTCTGGGAGTTGAACTCCACAAGTCATAAAGTGGTCAAGGTTGGGGAGCCCTGCCGTAGGGCAGAGTGTTTTGCTAATGCAATTATATTTGCATATGCCACAGGAAAAAGAATTCCCAACAGTTTACGTACTTTCGTTCCACTCAAATCAAGCCAATCTGTTAGGATTATTCTATAGTTCCTGCACAAAACTTGAAATCAGCATCCACTGCTAAATTAAAGGTATTTTGAAACTTACACAGTAAATAATCAACACTCCACTCAGCCATCTCCCCATGATACTGTCAGACCTCACAATTAGTATATTCCACATCGAGGCACTGGCTATATGTACAGATTTATGCTACAATGAAAGCTTTAATACACAATTATATTGTAGTTCAAACTACTAGTTCTCCTTATTGAATACTATTTACTGGCTTTGGGAGGAACATTTATGATTGCTATTTATGCTTGGAAACCAAAAGCTATAATCAGTTTATTAGAAAGCATTAAATGTTAATTGATAATCTACATATCCTCGTTCAATTAATTAACTTTTAAAAGTCATCTGGAGTACTGAGGTAAGAACAGAAACCAAAAGTTCATATTCTACATTCCAAAACATCTGCCAGCCAAGTTCTATAATAATAATAATAATAATAATAATAATAATAATAATAATAATAATAATANGTCATCTAGTCCAACCCCCTGCTCAGGCAGGAAACCCTATACCATTTCGGACAAATGGCTGTCCAGTCTCTTCTTAAAACTTCCAGTGTTGGAGCATTCACCGCTTCTGGAGGCAGGTTGTTCCACTGGTTAATTGTTCTCACTGTCAGGAAGTTTCTCCTTAGTTCTAGATTGCTTCTCTCCTTGATTAGTTTCCACCCGTTGCTAAATAAATAAATTTGACCTACAGAATCTTTCTATTAAATTTGCTGGCAAGAGACAAAAAAGAAGCAGCCACACAAAGATATTTTCATGTGAGACACGATTATAGATTCTCTTTGTTATGGGGGGTCTTGAGGTGCATAAAACAACCTACCGTTTCCTCCCATTAGTTTAAGGGCGCTCACACAATGATCCTCTTCCTCTTCAATTTCTTCTTCTTCCACGTCCTCCTCATGATTATAAGATACTGGACCAGTTTCTACCAGCACAGTTCCTGATTTTTCAACCTTTTCAGTTTCTGTCTGAGTACTTGGAAAGACAGCCTATAAAGGAAGAAAAGTTATTTTTTAAAAATCCTCACCTGGCACCCTTTCCCTTAAAAATCCAACTAAGAACTTGTTTTGCTCACTTTAATTGTCATTCTATCAAAGCTTCAACCTAAGAAAGTGATATTCCAGGCTTCTGCAAGCTTGTGCCAACTAAATGTAGAGGATAATAAACTCAAGTCAAAATAGCTACAACCATATGGCTGGACGATGATAGAAACTGTAATTCAACACATTTGGAGATACATTAAATGCAAGAAGGCTATTATAGGTTTCTCGAGGAATATTACTGTTGTTTATTATTCCGATATTTTAAAACATGGCTACAATGGTAGGAAGATAACTAAACATGCAAGAAAGCGAACCACTTTTATTCTCTGTAAAAATTTAGCTTTAGCCAAAGCAATCTGATGCAAGAAATCTCCTTTATATAAGCCGAATATTAAGAATGATATGCATAACTTCTAATGAATTAGATAGTATTCAGCTGTAATTAGAAAGAGAATCAATAACTCATTATGCAATTTTGCATCAAACTGTTTAATTAGAAGGGCCTCTTTTCAATGGAACAATGCATGCTTTGAATGCAAAACATCTCAAGTAAAATCCATGGTATCAAAAGATCTTAGAAAATAGGACTAGGAAAGAATTTTGCCTGTGATTTTGGAAAGCCATGTTTCAATTAGAATGGCAATTGAAACCAACTGGCAAACCACTTGATGAAAACAGCATCAACTAATGTAAAAGAAAATGCAGAATGTGTTAACCTTCAATTCCAGCCAACAGTCACATATGATGAATATTTTAGTTCAACATCTGGCTTGATATCTTTAGAGTAAACCATACTGTACAAATAATCTTTTTATGTTCAAAGCAACTCAGTCTACATTAAATTGTTATACAATGCCAGCAATTTGGAAATCAACAAAACATTGCTGAGGTACATCACATTGTTAAAAAAAAAACTCTACTACCAACAGTTTTGCTAATGAGCAAAACTTAAAACCTTCCTCAAAAAAAAAAAAACAGATGCAGAAATGAAAGAAAAATTTGCAAGCAGATTCTGACATCAACTGTGAGTTTCCTCCACAAGAATCAAGACTGTGTATGGTTTCTGGAGCTCCACAACTGCTGCACCCCATCAATATCAAGAGAAAAAGATATATTTAACAACCAACAGATTCTAATGAAGACACAGATACTACTTACACTTTGAAATAAATAGCTTCTATTGTTTATTGTTCTATACAACAATAGTACTTAAAAGTAGTCTATAATTTAACAAAAGGTTGCATAAATAGAATAAGATTACTGTTGTCTTCCATCATCAGACTGAGGAATAAGCCATTTTGAGGAAGGGGAGAGATACCAGTTCAAAATAGTGACATGCAACCACTATTAGTTTACTAGTAGTTCTGTGTTCCAACCACAGAATTTAAATCAAAATGTGGCAAAGGCTATTACTATAACTTTTGGATACATTTAATATGTTAGCATAAGAAATTACCTTTAAATGATCATGAAGTATGTCACTTCGTCAGTCTAGAGCACGGGAGTCAAACTCGCCATGTCACGATTCTTTTTGCATTGCCGGCAATGGGGTGGGCGCGGCTTCAGAATGATGAAACCAGCCCATGGGCCGGCAATTTGACACCCCTGGTCTAGAGGCTATTAATTGACTTTCTTTACAGAAAATATAATATCATGAGAATGAATCTCAGACTGCTGTTGCTGACTGAGATTCACCCAAAACAAAGTCTTTTCCAAGAAGAATCCATATTGTCAGACTTCTTTGACCATTTGCTCTGATCTTACTTCCATTACACTTTCCATTCCAAAATTGTGTAATTCTAAAGATTATTTGGAAGCCATTGATTGGGTGATTTGCTGGTCTGTCTAATGTTGCTTAGTTAAATTAATTTATATTTTACTGTGTTGTGATATGTTACATTATCCTATATTTTTGGTTTAATGTCATTAGCCCCAAAATATATTCTATAAATAGATACATAAACAGAAAAAAGATAGTGTATAACAAAATCCAGACTAATCGTATCACTAGCCATTTAAAATTGAAATGTGATTTGATCTGCCATCAAAAAGCTAATATGAGAACTAGAATAGCCTTCCCCAAGTTGGTATCACATAAGTTGAACTATAATATCTATCACTGACTGTAATTGCCAGAAAAGTGACAGAACTCAAGAATTACTTACAGCATATAGGAAACCCAGGAGAAATTGATGCAGGAGTAGCAATATTCCAATTTATATTAATTGTCATGCAAGAATTTTCATTCTTCTTGTATGTTTTCACAGAAGAATGGCTGAATTTAAAGAAGCTACAATTGAACTATTATTTTAAAATGTGCACAGCCTTAATTAAAACATGACCTTCTGATGATTATCATATCCATTTTCCAAATGTGTGCATTCTACAAATGTGCAAGTTTTTCTAATGAGAACAGCACGAAAGTTGAGATAGGATTTCTAATCAGTAAAAGCAAAAACTGTTCTGGAGGTATTGGTTGCAGCAGAAATAAGCATTTTTAGTCATTTTTAAAGATAAACTACCAAAGATGTCTTTCAACAAAATTTCCTAAATCATTTTCCAAAGATGACTCAAAGGATAACTAACTTTTAAACTTGTGAGGAGAACATGTGTTCGCTGAAGCACCCGATAGGCTATGTGGTACATGTTTACTCATTAAGCAAATTAACTAGCAGGTGTTCAAAACAAGGCAAGAGTGTATAGATGAATACCGGGGAAGGGATAACTGACACAGCAACATACAATATGTACTTATCATTGGGGGTGGGGGGGAAGAGAGAGGTTTCTTGCTTACTCAGAGCTGCTTTGGGATAATGTTAAAGTTGGTTCTGAGTTTTGTGCCAAAAGCCAGAGTCCAAAGATTGAGTGTAGCTAGGATTAAGATCTTGTTATGGCCAGGAAAATAAATTAAGTTTCAGCTCAATAGCAATAGCACTTAGACTTACACACTTCCCCATTGTGCTTTACACCCCTCTCTAAGCAGTTTAGAGAGTCAAGACTATTGCATCCAACAATCTGGGTCCTCATTTTACCGAACCTGGAAGGATGGAAGGCTGAGTCAACCTTGAGCCCCATCAGGATTGAACTCTAGGCTGTGGGCAGAGTTAGCCTGCAATTCTGCATTCTAACCACTGTGCCACCAGGGCTCCTAACATTCATCAAAGTCAT